>NW_025959152.1:0-49277 GCF_023159225.1 Perognathus longimembris pacificus | reverse complement strand
GATAACTGCAAAGAAGCTTCAGAGTGGAGAAGTATCCAAATATCCTCAAATTCTCGAGCTGTCCAGAAAAAGAACTTGGCTCCATTCTCCAGAAAGTTCCAACAGAGGACCATGCCTCCCAAGGCTTCGGCTGAGGATAGACATGGTTTCAGGGGAAGGTGGTCACTTCCAGGAAGGTCCCACTCTGGTGGAAAATGGTCCTCCTTGTAAGGGCAGGAGTCCTGTGGGGCCTCATTCATTGTGGAACCTTACTAAAACCTGGCTGGCCTCGCCTGAGCAGGGAAAACACGCCATGTTTAGCATTTACTCAACTTTGCTCATTCATACTAGGGTATCATGATGGACCCTGAGTCTTTTTCTGTTTCATTAATTATTGAATTAGGTTTGCGTGTATCTTTACATGTTTCATTTTAGAGTATGTTGTGCCTGTTGGGTGCTTGAATTCAGGGCCTGGGAGTGGTCTGAATTTTTACTTTTTTAAAATCAAGATTAGTGCTCTACCACATGAGCCACAGCTCTACTCAGAGGCTTTTTTTTTTTGACTTGTTACTTGGTGATAACAGGCTCACAGTCTTACTGGTAGGGCTGGCTTCAAACAGCAACCCTCAGCTCTCAGCCTCCTCAGTACCTGGAGTGTAAGCATGAGCCAATGGTGCCTAGCATATTTTGTTAGGTTTTGAGAAATAGCTCATACAGGTTAATTGAAAAGCAGTAAAAAATTATTTTTTCTTATTCTTTAATGAAACAACTTACTTAACAAGAAGAAATTCCAGAACAGGTATCTTGTGTGTTATGGAGAGGTGGTCTATGTCCATGCATAACAGTGGCTTGTTTTGCTCGCTTTGCATTCTTGGATACTAGACATTGCTTTCCACCTCAACAGCCATACTTTACGGTATGAAATATATATATATATATTTATATATATTTATATATATTTATATATATGTATGTATTACTACATACGTAGGAATCATGAGGATGTGGGCATACATTCTTTTTCTAGCAGAGTTATTTTGTATAATGAAGTATTTTCTCTGCAGAGAAATCAAAGGAAAACGGTAAATGCTAAAATTATTGCAGATGTTCTTTAGTCACCCAAATCTCTTGATGCTGATGCTATTTCCTCTGCATTGTTGCGTGTTCTCCTTGTAATATGTTACAGATAGAAAAGTTTTTTTTTTTTCGGGAAAAAAAAATGCTCCGAAGTGAATTTTCAATCAGTGTGACAACTTAATTGCAGTCCAAATTTTATGGTGAAATAATTTCAACATTTGAAAGTTTTAGATTTTTCCCCGAAATAATTTCTTGTTCCATGTACAGTTTTTCCATTACTAATGAAGTGATCTTGATGAATTTGTGTCAGAAATAAGGAAAGTCGCAATGGGCTAGATCCAAACAGCAGATGAACAGTAAGAACAGGACTCCAGTTCGCTTAGGCTGGCTCATCCAATGCTATCCATAAGGCAGATACAGGAAGTTATGCTGACTCAAGAAACAGAGCAAAGAATTAAACATTTTCTTATGCTGAAAATTACAATGGGATTTTATTGAGTTTGGTCAAGAACACTGTGAACATTTTTTTTGAGCTTTTCTCTAGTTTCCTTATTTTGTGGTGGTCTTCAGATTACTAGATCTTTACAAATCCACATGAATAAAGAACATTTACTGTTCTGAATTGAAATAGGTTGTTTGTTTGTTAGCTACGACTTACCTTTAAGGTCGCTAGAGGATTTAATTTGACTTGTATTTTAGACTTCATTTTTAATGAGTAGAAATTATACTGGAAGGCAGGGTCTGGCTGTGTTGCCTTGGCTGGTATTAAGGCAAAGTGCTCAATCAATTCTTCTGTCTCAGAGTCTGGAGTCACTGGGTCTGAAATGTGAGCCCCGGTGCCCCAATACCCAGCTTCACTGCATTTCCTTATTTTCCCAGGTATAGGGATGAGAATTTGATTGTGTTTGTCACTGAGTGACAAAAGAATTGGGAGTGTGTTTCATCTTCCCCCGCTTCTCTCTCCTTCTCTTCACCTCTCCTTTGTCTTCCCATCCCCTTCTCCCTTCCTTCCTTTCCTATTCCTCTCCCCTCCTTCTCTTGTCCCTTCCCCTTTCTCTCCCTCTCTTTCCCCTTGCCCTTCTTCTGTTCCCTTCTCTCCCCCTCTCCAGCTTTCTTCTTTTTCTTTTCTTTTTTTTTTTTTTTTGGCCAGTCCTAGGCCATGAACTCAGGGCCTGAGCACTGTCCCTGGCTTCTTCCTGCTCAAGGCTAGCACTCTGCCACTTGAGCCACAGCGCCACTTCTGGCCATTTTCTGTATATGTGGTGCTGAGGAATCGAACCCAGGGCCTCATGTACACGAGGCAAGCACTCTTGCCACTAGGCCATATCCCCAGCCCTCTTATTCTTTTCTTGCAGCACTGGGAATCAAACCCAGGGTCTTGAGCATGCTAGGCCAACCCAAATGGAGTTTTTTCTGATATTATATTTGGAAAAAATGACTGTGTTTTTCAAATATTGTTAATCCCCTAAAATTCTCATCCCCCAAACACAATAATCCCAAACCCTATGGAAGTTCACAGCCAATTAAACTAGTTGTAGTTGAGTATTTGAGTTTGTTCTTCTCCATCATGAGATTTAGGATGACCTCAGATGTGGGCCATGCAGTTAATCTGACAAAGGCACGGGCCATACCAGCCTGGAGAGGACTTCCAGAAGCAGGTTGTCCAGAGTCTGGCTTGACATTATAACTAGATTATAACTGTAATTTTGGGTTGGTTTTCATCAGACGATGACATGCAATTCAGCTATACAGAAAGAAATGTGTATCCACAATTTTTGGTCATGTTCTGTGGCTGAGAATAGCCTGTGGTTTTTTTCTCCTCAACAATGAATACTGTTTCAGATGGTAGTTAAGATGATCATATTAATTAGTATGAGGGCATCTATGTAGTTATGAAATCTAGTCCTAGGTCATTAGGACAACATCCTCTGTTCACCATATCTTACAAACTTTAGTACCAAGAACATAAAAGTCTCTGGGATATTTTTAGGATGTTGGAGGTTACACATTAGAAGCCATAAGTTTAATAGGGGCATTGTCTCTTCAGAAGAGTCTGTCTATCACATGTGAAGATTTCTAAACCTCCCATGCCTTTGCCACATCATGGCGATGAATCCTAATGTTGGTATTCTCAAGTTATTTCTAAGTTTTCAACATAGTTCCACTGATAGTAAGAAACATTAGAACTTCCTGTTCTTTAACGTATACACCACAGCAAAGAAACGTAGGCAAAGGTAGGACCCAGGAATCAATGCCTGTAACCCTAGCTTCTCAGGAGGGTGAGATCTGAGGATTGCAGTTTGAAGCTACTTGGGGCAAGAAAGCTTATGAGACTCTTATCTCCAATAAACTACTCAGAAAAATCTGGAAATGGCACTGTGGCTCATGTGGTAGAATGCCAGCCTTGAGCAAAAGTTGCTTGGGACAGTGCCCAGAGTTCAAGTCCCAGGACAAACAAAAACAAAAATCTCATGCAAGTGTAAGAATTTATTGATTTGGTATGAATTTATTGTAATAAACACGTATAAAGCCAATATCATTGTTGAAAAAGACTAAAGAGAAATCAGTGTCAATGTGTTTGAAGAAAATGGGGTCATTTGATGTTTAAATCTGCCTTTGGCCTTTTTTATTGCATACAAGTTGTCTAGTCTGACATGTTAGGTTCTGTTGAATGCTCTGCTCCGGTTCTCTAATGGTACCAAATAGGGTAATAGATTAGAACTAGGAGAGATGAGCAGCTACAGCTCATATTTGCCTTGAAATCTTGAGCATTTTCTGATTAAATCCTGGGATGATCAGTGAGTCAACTTTACTCAGCATACTAAACCATGATTTTCCCCCCATCTTGGTGACATGGTTGAAATTGTAAATATCAAGTGTGTTTGAACAAGAGCATGATCCATAGACCTGGATCTGAACCTACTTCACATATGCCTTATTACAAGAAGACATTATAAATCGCCTAACTAGAAATTAGAAATCTACCTTTTAGCAAGTCTATTTTGAAGTTGGAAAATACTCGTTTTCCTCTGCAAAAGAATGGTCTCTGTAGCATCCAGTGAAATGGATTATCTAATATCAGAGATACGAACCTCAGACTCACAGAAGCCAGAAGGCAGTAGTCGACCTTGTGCTGGGCTTAATGGGATAGCTTTTTAGAAGAATTTGGCCAACAGCACACAAGTCTAGCTGGGCATTATAAATCTAGAACGGCTCAGGATGAATTTAACCTCACTCCCCGACCCATCTTCTTCTCCTGTGTCTCCCAGTGAATGGTGTCATTGTCCAAACCAGACTGAAGTTGCCTCTTTAAATTTTAATTTTGGAAAAAATGGGATTAAGTGGTGAAAGGTGCCAGAGAAAATGATGAATAATGGAAATAGGTAGTAACTACTGGCCTGTGTACATGTTAAATAATTGTTTATGTGAATGTAAGCACTTAGAATTACAAATGAATATCTTTCATAGTTGATTTCATTTCTGTGGCAATCTTAACTCCAGTCCTAAGGCACACAAAAATATGAGTGAGACTGAACTGTTATTGATTACTGATGTGACTCTTCTGGTGTCAGTCAACAAGTGGTGAGATTCTTCTTTTGTCAAACTATTGCTGAGACTGAGCCATTGTCAAGTGTTGGTGACACATTACTGGTACCATTCCTGCGGAGTCAGAACCAGAGCAATGTCTTCTGTAATTGAAATGAATCGACTTTGCCTTGGAGCTTTACTATACTAAATCAAACTAGAGATGGATGAACAGGAAATACTCTTCTGTCTCAGTGACAGAAATTGTCTGTCTACAGACATTTCTCTTGGTCACTATGGCAACTACCCCTCCCCACACTTTGCTAGCCATTAAGATGTATCAAGACAGAGATGACCGTTTGCAGCATCAGGTATTTGAAATAAAAAGAGATTTGCTAGAAAGTTGGAAAGTTATTTCTTGGAGGAAAAGTGAGATCCTTAAAAACCTTAATTGACTTTTTTTCTTACTTGAAAAGTAGTTTGTTTCTTTCTTCAGTGACGGTGAAGCTGTGTGCATAGGACAATCCATGCCCTTCATGCGCCTGTGTTTAGGAATCTGCTCCCTAGCAGTGCCCTGGCAGGGCAGAGTTACATAGACAAGCAAAATCTCAGTTCCTGCCACCTGGGGCAGGCAATCATAGTCAGGGAAATGAAACCTAAGGAGCAGATGGATTTCAAAGTGATTTGTAGACTTAAAAGTGATAGGAAAATATAGTAGTTTAAAAGTTTACCAAAGCAATCAGGGCTGGGAATGTGGCTTAGTGGTATAGTGCTTGCCTAGCATGCACGAAGCCCTGGGTTCGATTCTTCAGTACCACATAAACAGAAAAAGCCAGAAGTGATGCTGTGGCTCAACTGTTGGCATGCTAGCCTTCTGCAAAAGAAGCTCAGTGACAGTGCCCAGGTCCCTGAGTTCAAGCCCCAGGACTGGCAAAAAAAATTACAAGCAATAAATTAATAAGCATTACACAAAAAGTAAAAATATTCCAAATTGGTAGGCCATTGCTCTCAGAAAGAGTTCAGCGACAACGCTTCTGAAAGGGCAGTGATTGGATTTAGAATGACTATATTTAGGAATCAGTCATTTAAGTATGACAGGCTCTTCAGAGTAGATAGTCAGAATACATGGAGAGCCTTTTAGAGGCAGAACTTGGGCAGTTTGTTGGGATCATGGCAAAGTGGCTAAAAGCATAACGTGGAGGCTAAATGTTACGTGGTACCAATACACTGTTCATGGTCCTATTTGTTGTTGTTGGGGGTTTTTGTATGACATTTAGCTGAAAAGTTAATTATGAAATCATAAAGTTAATACAATTATAACTAAAATTCATTGAGTGCTTATTCAATAGTGCAGTCAGGCACTATTTCAAGAGTTTTGCATGTTTTATTCTCTAATTATAGGGGATAAGCACTATTTTTTCTTAAAAAAAATTATTTCCATGTTTGCAGCTGATAAACTGAGGTACAGATAGAATAAAGGTCAGAGAGCAAGTATTTCACAGCCACTGATCAAGTCAAGCAGATAAAGCTCATAGGGTTAGTTAGTGTCATATGGGACAGCGGCTTAAAAGTAAAAAGGTGTCTAGAGAGTGTAAAGACTGGAAAAATACTGGATTTGTGACAGGGGTGTGGGGGGAAATCCCTTTTGAACTCTGCACAGAGGAGTCACATGAAACTATTTTGAAGAGAAGAAGCTGGGTGAATCCAGGGCACCAACTAGAAACCATAAGACCAGGCTACAAGTTTCTCAGCTGGGGAGTAAACGTTTGAAGTAGAGTGAGGGCAGAAAGGATGGAAAGGAAGGCCTGGCACGGGAATTCATTTGAACCCTGCTACTAATTGGTGAGGGAGAAGAAGGCATTAATGATGATTTGTATGCTTTTTTGGGTTAATGGTGATTGCATTAGCAGGTGGAGAGCCTGTTCTTTTATTGATTGAACTTCCTAATGCTGACCATTCTCAAGTACCCTTCCTTTGAAATTATCTTTCCTCCTTTGTGCTGGTGATAACTGTTGCACCTCATCTCTCCTCTCTCCCCACCCTCCTTCAGTGGTTCTTTTCTGAAGTTGGCACTCTTCACTATCCAATCTGGGACTCATTTCTTTCCCTCTCCACTATGCTACAGAGTAGATATGCTGTCCACTTAGCTTCAATCTGAAAGCTGCACAATTTCATGGAGGAGACAGCTGGGATCCATTCCCCTCTTCACCATATTAGCTGTGGTGTGGAATAATAGTCTTTAATACTGTTTTGCTCGTGTGTGAATGTGAATGATACCTCCATAATGGAGTTTTTCAATGCACCGAGTCTAGAGAAAAGGCTCCCAACACAGTGGTCCCTTGACAAGTTTTATTTGCTCTTTTTCTTTTCTTCCCTCTTCCTCCTATCCAAATATTTCCTTTCAGTTGAAGTCACTTCCCTGATGGGGATTCCTCCTATGTTAACAGAAATAGTCATGGTTCTCGTTTGCTTGCCAAATGTTAAACTGTGCACAATCACCTTTCATAGACAAATAGCACAGCGATTGTCTTTTGGTTTCAAACATGGAATGAGTTAAAACTCTAAAAATATAAGAGATAGGAACTACAACAGAGTTATAATCATAAACGGGTTGTACGTGAAACTACTTCAGACAGAGGGGCAAAGATTTATCTTCCAGTTGGACTCCAAAATACAGCATAAAACAAGCTGTAGGAACATAATATATGAAAGATAAAAATTTCCAACCCCCTTACATATCTCGAAATTGTATTTGTACAGATGTTATGAATGATACAATAGCTGATCTTTAATGTAGAGTAGGAATTTTATTTGATGAAACAGATGGTATTGAAAAAATTTATCTCAGCAAAGTACTGACTCATACAGAATAATATGAACTTTTTCATTTTGCAATGGGAGGGTAGATGAGCCTAAGTAAACTTGCTAAAAATGTATTAAAAAAACCTAAGCTCTTCAAAATAAGCCCAGGGACAGTTCCCAGGCTATGAGCTTGAGCTCCAGGACTGGCATAATAGGAAGAGGAAGAACAGGAGGATGTGGAGGAGGAAATGCTTAGGGTTAGCAGTATGAAGTGGGACTGTCCTGGGTTTATTTAAACTCCAGCCTTGCCATTTCCTACTTCTGTGACTTAATCCAGTTACTTAACTTCTTTGAGTCCAAGCTTTTTTCTCCATTTGAGAATAATAATATCATCATGTGGCATATGTCCTATTAAGTGGTTACCTTTATAAAAAGACATTCATTCAGTGTCTAGCAGAAGATATGTAGTAAGTGCTAGATATTGTTGAAAACTGGGTGTGAAGCAGTTGCAAGCCTTACTAATTAGGTGCTCTAGGGAAGGTTTGTTAATTTTAATTCCTCAGCTTTTTTCTCTCTTTCAGCCAACCTTCTCAAACTTTCTTGTAAGTACTAAAGGAGTGTGTGTGTGTGTGTGTGTGTGTGTGTGTGTGTGTGTGTGTATGTGTGTGTGTGCAGGGTACTTCACACTTTATCTAGCCTAAAAGAAAACTGATATAGAGTCATAAAAGAAGTTGTGTGTAGTTTTATTAACCATAATAGAAAGTTTAGACTTAATTTCAAATATTCTAAGAACACATTGGAAAGTTTTAGCTAGAAAAGTGATGTGCCATGTTTTAGAAAGATCCCCTTGATTACTGTGGTGTTGTAGAATGATTGGGATCAAGGAGTGCAATGGGAGAGCCAGGAAGCAGGTTCAGACATGCTATCAATAACTGTGATGCTCAAAACCATGAAAGAAACAGAGACATACTCACTAGACACTATGTTGAAAATTAACTATATAACTTGTGGGGGGGGAATGGAAGAAAACACAGGGAGAGAGCTTGCGGAAGGGGTGACATTGTCTAAAAAGAAATGTACTCATTACCTGACATGTTCTTGTAATCTCTCTGTACATCACCTTTTAAATAATAAAAGAATAAAAAATTACAAAAATAAAAAATACAGGATAAGTAGCACCTTTTGCCATCCATAACTATTTTCCGTATATTTAAATAAAATTTCTAAAGAAAAAAAAAACAAAAATCCTAAGCTCTTGTTCAAATATAAACATTACCTGTAAAAGGCTTTTCCCTGATTGAACTCATTTTCTTAGAGCCCATTCAGTATATCATAGGTAGTATTCCCTCCATTTTTAATCAACATATTTATAAAAATCTACAGGTAAAATGATACATACTTATCAAGTACAACATATTTTACACATAGAGTGGTTAAATCTAGCTAACATATATATCGCAGATTATTATCATTTTTGTGGTGAGAACACTCAACATCTACCCTGTACTCTCAGAAGGTAGATTAAGAGTTTATGCGTAAGACCCAAATTTACAGGAGGCCTAGAGATTTAATTGCCAAGACTTCAGCAATGGTATTGGCAAATATCAAACTTAGGTCTTTGTAATTCTTAGACGTTTTGCCATGTTGCCACAAAAGCCTCATGAGCATTAAGAGGATTTCAATTGAACACTAGTCTGAAAAAATGAGGTTTTGGTGAAATTGGAAAAATAATAATAGGATGTGAGATTAAAACTCTGTTAATCTTTATTCTTGATGATTCTTTCTACTCCTATTCCTCTGAAAATCTAAAACGATAGAATCTCAAAATAGATTTCAAAAATTCAATACCTCTCAAATATTCAGATGAGAATATACATGCTTCCCAGTAGTAAAGAGAGGAACAAGTAAGTTATAAGAAATAGTCCAAATGCCTATGGTCTGAAGTCCTGTCGCACTCTTATTCTTCTCATTCCATACCTGTGGCTTTAGAGTAAGTTTCCTGTGATCAGCTGACAGAAGAAGAAACTGGGGCCTGCTTTACAGAACCTTCTGTGTGATATTCAGGCACCATGTAAGAGTAGATAGTTGTAGCACTTTGACTCTGTACTAGGATGACCTTGAAAGGACGCTGGTAAAGGGAAATTCTCTAGGTGGGCAGAACATTGAGCAGTGTCTCTGTTGGTTGGCTTACAGGGAGAAGGGGCCAGTTGAGTGACTTTATGGATGTATGAGCTCTTGTGTGAATTGTTTGGCTAGCTGGTTAGGGACTTAGAAGAGGCATGACTGGAAAATTGGTCACAAGGAAATTGGGGATGAGGTAGGTGGTAGAATTTGCTGAGTGGGCACAATACCAAAAGATAACCTGAGTGGAGGATGATATTTGTAATTAAGTGAAAAGATTGCTCCTTTTTGTGGCTAGAAATCATCCTTTTTCCCATGCCACTCCTGTTCTTACACAATGGAGCCATGTGCAAAATGGCCATGAACCACTGGGTGGGGACTATGCATGGCTTCGAAAGCATGACTGACTCGCCATGCTGACCCAGCTATGGCCATTGCTGATTGCCCAGTCAGCTGACCAAAGAGATGAGTAGTGGTGGCTGATAGGGTACTGTTTTCCAGAGTGATTGAAGCTAATGATGGTGGATATATTTCTTCGGATCACTTTTGTCATAGAGCAGTATTTGTTCTTACTGGAATTCTCATTTCCTATATATACACCTTCCTTGCATGCAATGATTGTGATAAATTACCATCCATGGACTTATAGAATGTTTGATCTGCCATCATGGTATTCAAATAGCATTGCTTCTGGTCAAGGGACTCACCTTCCAGCAAAGGATAGACATAATGCTCATGGTGGTAGAATTCACTGGTTTGCTATGACATCCTGCAGCTGCTGGCAGGACAGTGTGGTGGAAGACTTTGTCATGATGCCATAACTCCCATCAAGCCTACCAAGCTTCCCCAGGAGACTGTGATACTGTGAATTGAATAGGTGGGATTTTTCTCTGAAATTAGAATCAATGGATTGAAGAATCATATGGTGAACATGGTAGTGACACCACGATTACTCTTAGTGACCCATTAACAAAATTTTTGTTTCCGGTTCCTATGATCTTACTTTGTGCTGACCTAGAGGCCTTTGTCCTAAAGGAAGGAATGTTTCAATCGGGAGACACAATGGTTCCATTGAACTGGAAGTGAATTCTGCTCCCTGGACGCTGTGGCTTTCTCATGCCTCTGAATGGACAAGCAAAGAAGGAAGCTACTGTGCTGGCTGGGGTGATGGATCTGTTTGCAATCAGGGGGTATCGGATAGCTACTTCCTAGTGTCTGGGTCCTAGAAGATCCCCGAAGGTGCCTTTTGGTATTAACGTGTTCTGTGATTAGGGTCGATGGAAAACTATTTTTTTTTTTTTTTTTGCCAGTCCTAGGGCTTGGACTCAGGGCCTGAGCACTGTCCCTGGCTTCTTTTTGCTCAAGGCTAGCACTCTGCCACTTGAGCCACAGAGACACTTCTGGCTTTTTCTATATATGTGGTGCTGAGGAATCGAACCCAGGGTTTCATGCATGCTAGGCAAGCACTCTACCACTAAGTCACATTCCCACCCCGATGGAAAACTATTACAGTTACCATATTTAATGGACTATCAGTTGTACAGACCCTTTAAGAATGAAGGTTTGTATTACCTGGCCCAGTATAAAACCATAAGTAGCTTGGTGAGACAAAGGGAAAACAGAATAAGTAGAGAGAGAAAGTAATTATAAGTAACCACAGGTGACCACATGGGCAACTGTAAAATAATTGTCACGACTATGTCTTCTTTATTTACTTATGATTGTATTTGTGCATTTAGGAGTTTTCTGTGCACATATGTAAATATACTAAGCCCAGTGTTCTCCTTAAGTTGCTTGTTATGTAACCTAAGAGGTATCGTAGTGTTAAGTGTTGTTAATTTGACATCACTTGCTTTTTTTTTTTTTTAATTCGGTTGGTCATGGGGCTTGAACTCAGCCTGAGAGCCTGCCCCTGAGCTTTTCTCCTTAAGACTAGCACTCTACCACTTTGAGCTCCACTTGTGGATTTCCAGTGATTAATTGGAGATGAGCATCTCAATGGATTTTTCTTCCTGGGCTGACTTTAAACTTTGATCTTCAGAACTCAGCCTCCTGAATAGTTAGGATTACAAGTGGGAGCCACCAGTGCCTTGCCTGGTACATCCTATTATTGCACTTAAATGATTGGATCTTGTGAAGTATAAACATTGCCCATGTACTGGTGTGTTCCTTCTGGAGAAAGGCTAGTTTGTCTGGTTATATATGTATGAATTATGATACAAGGATGCTTGTTACTGTCAGTATTGAGAGATTGGGTATAATGTAAGATGATGTATATTGATAAATATGAGCAGATTTGTGGTAGTTAATTGGTTTATGTGTCAATTTAAGTTGGCCACAGGTACTGAGATACTTAATTCAACCTTATTCTGACTGTGTCATACTGATGGCATCTCATTAAAAACCTTTTGAGAGATATCTAATTTTATTTTTTTTTCAATTTTTATTATCAAACTGATGTACAGAGAGGTTACAGTTTCATACATTAGGCATTGGATACATTTGTTGTACTGTTTGTTACCTCGTCCCTCATTCCCCCCTCCCTCCTCCCCCTTTCCCTTTCGCCCCCTGAGGTGTTCAGTTCACTTACACCAAACATTTTGGCAAGTATTACTTTTGTATTTGTTTGTCTTTTTTTACCCTGTGTCTTTCAATTTTGGTATTCCCTTTCAATTTCCTAGTTCCAATACCAGTATACACGGTTTCCAATATACTCAGATAAGATTACAGAGATAGTGTAGGTACAACCACAGGAAGGTGATACAAGAACATCATCAATAATAGAATCTACAGATACATATGGGATATTGAAAGTAGTTACAACTGTGATATAACAATTGTTTCCATAACATGGAGTTCATTTCACTTAGCATCATCTATGTGTTCATAAGGGTATAGCTATTGAGCCTTGTGATGCTCTGCTATGACAGGACTAAACCTGTACTAATTATTCCCAATAAGGGAGACCATAGAGTCCATGTTTCTTTGGGTCTGGCTCACTTCACTTAGTATAATTTTTTCCACGACCTTCCATTTCCTTACAAATGGGACAATGTCATTCTTTCAGATAGAAATATAAAATTCCATTGTATATATGTACCATATTTTCCTGATTCATTCGTCTACTGAGGGGCATCTGGCTTGGCTCCAGATTCGTGCTATGACAAATTGTGCTGTGATGAACATTATTGTGCTGGTGGCATTACTGTGATTTTGTTTGTGGTCTTTTGGATAGATACCCAAAAGTGGGGCTGCTGGGTCATAGGGGAGTTCTATATTTAGCCTTCTGAGGAATCTCCATACTGCTTGCCAGAGTGTCTGAACCAGTTTACATTCCCACCAACAATGGATTAGGGTTCCCTTTTGGCCACATCCCCTCCAGCAATTGTTATTGTTAGTTTTCTTTATATGGGACATTCTTACTGGGTGAGATGGAATCTCAGTGTTGTTTTGATATGCATTTCTTTCATGGCCAGTGATGTAGGGCATTTTTTCATATGTCTCTTGGCCATTCTCATTTCCTCATCAGAGAAGTCTCTTTGTAAGTCTTTAGCCCACTTGATGAGGGGGCTATTGGTTCTTTGCGGTTTTGTTTTGAAAGAAGGTAATTTTTTAGTTCTGCATATATTTTAGATATGAGGCCTTTGTCTGTTGAATGTCCAGTAAAGATCTTCTCCCAGTCTGTGGGCTTTCTGTTTATCTTGCGAGCTATGTCACTTGCCGTGCAGAAGCTCTGCAGTTTGATGCAGTCCCATTTGTCCAACCTTTCTTTGATTTGTAGCGTTTCTGGGTCTTTGTTAAGGAAGTTCCGTCCCGTGCCAAGGAGCCCAAGTATTTCTCCTACTCCTTCCTTTAGTGTTTTCAGGGTGTCTGTTATGATTTCGAAGTCTTTAATCCATTTGGAATTGATTTGGGTGCCGGGTGACATATAAGGATCTAGTTTCAGTTTGTTGCATGTGTTGAGCCAGTTTTGCCAGCACCACTTGTTAAAGAGGCTATCTTTCTTCCATACTATTGTTTTAGCTCCTTTATCAAAGATTAAGTAGGCATAGTTCTGTGGGTTCATTTCTGGGTCTTCAATTCTGTTCCATTGGTCTTCAGGCCTGTTCTGGTGCCCATACCAAGCTGTTTTTATTACTATAGCTTTAAAATACAGCTTGAAGTTGGGTATTGTTATTCCCCCAGCACTGTTCTTTCTGCCTAGGATTGTTTTTGCTATTCTAGGTCTTTTATTGTTCCATTTGAATTTCTGGATTGCTTCCTCTATTTCATTAAAAAATGGTGGTGGGATATTAATGGGTATTGCATTGAATTTGTAGATAGCCTTTGGCAATATTGCCATTTTGATTATATTAATCCTCCCAATCCAGGAGCATGGGAGGTTTTTCCATTTCCTTACTTCTGACTTAATTTCAATTTTCAAGCTTTTAAAGTTCTCATATCTAGTTTAAAGGCAAGAGAACCAGTAACCGGGTACTAGACACCTAGGTGCCCATATTCTTAGCTGCTCTGGAGGCTAAGATCTGAGTATTGTGGATCAAAGTCAGTGTGGGCAGGAAAGTCTGTGAGACCCTTATCTGCAATTAACCACTAAGAAGCCAGAAGCTGAGCTCTGGCTCAAATGGTAGAATAGTAGCCTTGAGCATAAAAGCTCAGGGGCAGCACCCAGAATCCTGGGTTCAAGTCCCAAAACTGGCACCAAAAAAAAAAAATGACAAAGCCAACTACTTACTGACAACAAAGAGCTCATTCATCTAAGCATGGACCTAGAATTCTAAACACTAACCCATTACTCTTCTTACTAGATACTCATCTCCTGAAATCAAAATGGCTTAGGGTCCTTTTTCCTATTTATTTAGCCCATGTAGCCTCAGTATTTTCTCAAAAAGAATCAAGATTTTCTTTTGGTAAATTAGACCATTTGAACCAAATGATGGTAAATTAGAAAGGTATGTGAATTTTAGCTATTCCAAACTATCAAAAACACACAGTAACCCAGTTTCCTTGCTCACAAATAACTTTGTTGATAGATGAGAATCGGATACTCATTGGAGCCATTTTAATGAACCCGTAAGATTTAAGAATAATTCATATACTAAAGTATTTCAAAACAGTTCACTTGAAACACTTAATTTATAAATTTTTGTAATTTAATGTATTTGTTTCTTTTTACAAAACTCTATTAGATAGAAAGATGAAAGGTGAAGTTGAATCTCATCTTGATCAAATTGTACCACATAAAGTGTTAGCATTGGAATTAGGATAATTTGCTATGTTGCACTTATTTACAGTTTTATTTTCCCTATTTTTAGATGTTAAGATTGACTTTTAATTGCAGAGAATAAGATTATTGCCTTTATATACTCAAACTTCTAATATGTATCGAGCCTTTGGTGGACAAAGTCTAGCTCATGAACGCACTCATTATCAAAGGAGATGCATTATGCTTTGGGATGTGGGAAGATAATGGGGTATTATCACGACATGAATCTTGGATTTCAGTTATATATATGCATATATACGTATGTATATATACATATATATACGCATATGTATACACACATATATATAGACACATATGTATATGTGCATATATAGAGAGAAAGTTTATTAGGAGAGAGCACATGTAAAGAATTACAAAGTATGAGGATCATTGTGTTTCATAAAAGAAGTCCATGAACAGCATTCTATGAGACTTGGGAGAAAAGAGTTGTTACTGTTGCCTGAGAAAGGTTCATGGATATCTGTCTGGAGGTGCTGGCATTTGATCTCTGATCTTAAAGCCAAACTAGATTTGAACAAGAGAGTCTTTGAGGGTTTCAGTCATGCCTATGAATTAAACTGGGTAAATGATCTAGTCTTTACACAATGTCTCGCACCAAGTAGAGTGTCAATAAATGCATGAGGGGGGCTGGGGCTATAGCCTAGTGGCATGAGTGCCTGCCTCGGATACACAAGGCCCTAGGTTCGATTCCCCAGCACCACATATGCAGAAAACGGCCAGAAGCGGTGCTGTGGCTCAAGTGGCAGAGTGCTAGCCTTGAGCGGGAAGAAGCCAGGGACAGTGCTCAGGCCCTGAGTCCAAGGCCCAGGACTGGCCAAAAAAAAATAAAAAAATAAAAATAAATGTATGAGGATTAAGTGCATAATCTGCAAGTTGACTGTTACTGCCTGCTTGTCTGCCTTGTGAATGATGTCAGAGAAGTCACTGGAGAACATTTTCCCAAGAGCTAACTTGCACAATGTTTCTTCACTTACCAAGGGCTTTAACTGCTTTGCTTCCCCGTATTCCAATTCTCATAAACATTGGCCACCATGCTTTGTCTCTAAAACATGGTGCAGCTGCTGGGTGGTCCTTCTACCGACCCCTAACAGAGTCAGCTGTTCACCAGAGAGTAGGATTGATGTCTGACCAACAGATGATCCCGTGCAGGGAATGAAAGGAGAGGAGGGGCTGCTGGGAGGCAATTCGTGCAGTGGCTTGGCTTGATTGTATTAAACGGGTAGAGATGGATGGAAGCTTAGTTTCAAGCCAGTTCTGAAGATAGGTAATTTGTGTCAAATAGTTCTGAAGTGCTGTATCCATGGAGGGAAGTGGAGTGGAGAGCCGAGTCCAGTGCCATTATAGATTACATGCTTACAGCCTGGGTAGCAATGAGATTTTAACCTTCACGTAGGACCCAGATATTCATGACCCATGTCATCAATAGACCAAGGTTGGTATAGGTTAAAAAACTTCAAACTACCTTAGCCAAGGACTAGACCAGTCATCGTTTTAACAATTCTGTAGGATGTGTGAAAGGGGAAGATGATTTTGACAGGAAGACCGTAAGTGCTTTCTCAGGTGTTTCCCCTCTCTCTAGCATTTGTCTCTCTGAGTGTTCTTCCTTGCTCAAACTTACATTCTCTTTTATGACATTTTTCTTGATTGTCTTCTTTTTCGCTGGTCTCTTCCCCTCAGAATCCTTTCTTCCTTGGGCTGGCAAGAACAGCCCCCATGAATTTTACTGGATCTCTCTCTCTCTCTTTCTCTCTCTTTTTTTTAATGTCTTGATATTGACGTTGTCCTCTGTTTGGAAGAAACTTCTGTGTTGACTTTCACCTCTGGGGTTTTGAGTTGTAGTTACAGGGTGGTCATCCCAAATAAAATGTGTTAGTGTCACCTTCTACATCGTACCTCCAAGACTGAATCTATTGGCTCATTCTATTCCTCCTGATAGCCGCCTACTGTTTTATTTTCTGTCTTGCTGTCATCCAGTTCATGCTTTTCTATAAGTCTTACATTTGTTACTTATATTTTTTTACTATCCTTGTGACGTAATTCCTTTCTTTTTTTCTTTTTTTTCAAATTTTTATTATTAAACTGATGTACAGAGGTTACAGTTTCATACATTAGGCATTGGATACATTTGTTGTACTGTTTGTTACCTTGTTCCTCAAACCCCACTCCACTCTCCCCCTTACCCTTTCCCCCCCTGAGTTGTTCAGTTCACTTACACCAAACATTTTTGCACGTATTGCTTTTGTATTTGTTTGTCTTTTTTTACCCTGTGTCTCTCAATTTTGGTATTCCCTTTCAATTTCCTAGTTCCAATACCAGTATACACGGTTTCCAATATACTGAGATAAATTACAGAGATAGTGTAGGTACAACCACAGGAAGGTGATACAAGAACATCATCAATAGTAGAAGCTACAGATACACATGGGACATTGAAAGTAGTTACAACTGTGATATAACAATTGTATCCATAACATGGAGTTCATTTCACTTAGCATCATCTTATGTGTTCATAAGGGTATAGCAATTGAGCCTTGTGATGCTCTGCTATAACTTGCCTAAACCTGTACTAATTATTCCCAATAAGGGAGACCATAGTGTTCATGTTTCTTTGGGTCTGTCTCACTTCATTTAGTATAATTTTTTCCAAGTCCTTCCATTTCCTTACAAATGGCATTTGTTACTTCTAAAGGCCTTGTAGTTATTCCCAATCAGCACTGTATATAGCTTTATTTAGGCTCAAATGACAACTTTAAGGCTATTATGTCTAGTAATCTCTGAGCTGGTGTGTGTGTGTTTGTGTGTGTGTGTGTGAGTGTGTGTGTGTGTGTGTGTGTGTGTGCTCTTGAGGTTTGAACTAGGGCCTGGGCACTATAGCTGAGCATTTTTGTTCAAGTCCAGCGCTGTGCCATTGGAGCCCCAGCTCCCCTTTTGCTTTCTGATGATTAATTAGACGTGAGTCTCATGGGCTTTTCTGCCCAGGCTGGCTTCAAATTGTGATCTGCATATCTCAGCATTCTGAGTAGGTTCATTACAGGTATGGACCATAGGCACACTACTTTTTGTTTTCAACAGACAAGAGCTGATTATTGAGGAACAGTGAGGAGAACTCTTACTTTTGAGCTGGTTTTGATTGCATTTTTTTTCTTCTTAAAAACCTGAATTGACTGCTTTTCCTTTAGTCCTTCCTGGTCTGATACTAAAAGCCTTTCACAATGGAGCTCCTTTCCATATTCCCAGATTTCCCTCTTTTCTTTTCTTTTTTTCCCCTCTGTGATTTGTTCCCGCTAGTATGGAACACGCAAACAGCCTTCTAACTTCAGGCCTCTTGGAGGCCAGTTCAGATACTGGTCTTCCTGTCCAAAATTAATTTCTTCTTCCCCTGAACCTTTAGGTTACTTTCTAATGATAGCCCTTATTTCCCTTATTCTGCCCTTATTTCCAGGGCTGACTTTTGTGTACTTTTTGTGTCAAATTCTTGAAGGTTTGGCTTCATTTTGGTTTTGTGTTTCTGTCCTTCCTACACCATAAGACAGAGTCCCTGATGATTTAATAAGTTTGTAAAAAATATGTAAACTCATGGAGAAGTTTAATAGTGTCTACTCAGAAGAAATGAGGAGATAGCACGGTAGTTTCAGTCCGATAGAAACATTGAATTGGGAATCACTTTAATCCTAAAATATATCTAAAATCTTAAGATTTGTTAGTCAAGTATGCACTCAGAATTATGTTAATTTAAGTCATTTGTATCATTAGAGCTAAATCATTATACACTTAGAAGGAAAATCCAAACAGTGACTCCTCTCAAAACCATTTCAGAGAAAGCCAGAATGTTTTGAGATAGGATATTATTCAACTATCACTGATGAGAATACCTTTTCTTCTTACATTGATTGGGTATTTACTAGTCAAAAACTCCTTATGTAAATAAAAACAACTTAGTCTCCAGAGTTTACCTTTACTTTATTTGCTTATTGCTAGAATTTGCAGTTCTCCATATCTACCACAGTTATATCACCTTATAATTTGGATTTCATATCTTTGTAAACCTTACAAAATTTGACGTTGGTATGCATTAACTTGAAGACCATTGGAATATTGACAGTTATACGAATCATTGTTTAAAACATTAATTCTGAGAAGACAGAAATTTTGAAATAAATGCTGTCGTTGAATCCATTTTTGTGCTTAAAGAAAGTTTTCCTCTGACTTTGGATGCCCTTATCATAGTTAGTACTCATTTCGAGTGTTATTTATGCTTTTACTCATCCAACTTTTTTTAGTATTTAATAAAATGCAATTAGCAGATCATCTGTTATAAAATGGTAGCTGTCAGCCCAGCGTTTGCATACTTCAGTTCCCCATGGGCCAGAAAACATGACTTTCATTCTGTAGCCTTAGCCTTGACCCTGCCTGCTACAATGCCTTCTTTCTTCTGGTAGAAACACCTGCACAATGCAAGTCATCCTGTCAGTCTTCCTCCAGCCCTTGTGTTACAGTGTCATAGTTGATGTTCACAGGACCTCTGGAGCTGTAAATCCCTCCCATGGCCATTCTGCTGGGGCTGGCTTGGGCCAGGTTTCTAGGTAAATACAATTTCCACCTCCCCTCCTGCTCCATCCTCCCACATCCTGGCTGAACCCGTGTGGGACAGCTTGCCCACCGCCTCAGCCCTTGCCAGACTTGGAAGCGGCCAGTGTCTGGATCTGCCACCTCTCTCGCCCTCCATGTCATCTGTCTTCCTGACAGCACAAGGGAGATACAAGAAAAACAGGTCAGCGGATCCGGGCATTTCCTCCCTGGGCAGGTTTCCACTTACCTCTTGTCTGCCCTCTTACCTTGGCCTCTCTCGCCCAGATCACTGCCTGCTACTTCCTGCTATTGGGCAGCCAAGGATTATACTGGCTATTGGCAGGAGCTGGCAATCCTGGTGCCCGTGGCTCACAGCCATATGTTTTAGGCTCCTTCAGGAAGCTCTGCTAAGACACCAGGGAAAGGGATATCTGACCCTTCCCTGCCGTGACCAAGGCACACTAGCACCCAGCAATGATATTCATAGGCAGCATCATCACTGTCATGCAGATCTCCAAGAGCAGAGGCAGCTTGGCATCAAGTACGGAGACCTTTGTGTAGCGGACAGCACAAGAGGGGAGCCTTCGCCATATGATTGGTTTCCGGGAACTTCAAAAAACAAGTAACGTGTAAACACTTTGAACTCCCTCTGTCCAACCTCATACCTGACACACTCATGCAACCGCACATGAACAAAAAATTCCTCACAGGCGAGCCGACTCTCTCTCTCTCTCTTTCTCTCTCTTCCTCCCCGCCACCCCCACATGCTCACTATAACACACTGTGCCGGGTCCTCCTGGATCTACATCCACATACCTATTTGCACATATGCAGACTTAGGCTTAGGAAGCACACTCTTGTACAGCATCAGGAACACACGCATGTAGGCAAGCAGGGGCACACACACGCACACGTGAGCGCACCCAGTACACAGTGGCTTGGAAGGTGCTAAGGGGTTTTCGAGGACTGTGTCCTACTTGCTCAAGTCCAGGGTGTTGTTCTCGTGGTGGGCGTGGGTAAGGAGCCCAGCGCTGCTTAATGGACAGTCCATTGGCACTTGGGCCTCCCCCTGCTGTCCTCACCAGTCTCCCATTCCCTGAACCATGCAGCTTCGGAGACCTGGGTAGCAACAAACTCTTCGGGAAAGCAATCAAGGCAGAAATGTCAATGTAACAGGACCACATGATTACGCCCCAGTAGTGCCCCAACCAAGGATGGCATTCATTACCCCTCAGGTCTACACCCTAAAGCACAGCGCTGCGTGCAGAGAATGGGGCAGGCCTGTGCCCCAGAATCCCTTGCCTCTTCTCCCTTCTACTTGGTCCCAGGGTGGTGGGGCGCCCAACCTGGCCTTCCTAGCCACCACCTGCCATCTGCAGCTGAGTTCCTGAGGCTTGTCCCCTGCACACATACCTCCTTTGCTGATAACTCCCTCCGAGTTCTCTCTCCTAGCCCTCCTGTCCCTGCCTTGCTGCTCTGGACTGCTTTCAACTCACACATGCCTCTGCGTCACTGCCTCTTTGCCTCTGCCTCTGCTTCCCAATTTCCCCCTCCTCCTCTTGAGGTTCACAGGCTGCACACCTCCCCATGCACCTCTTCACTTCTTCTGGGGAAATGACAACTGCCTCACCCTGGCCTAGCCCTTCTTATCTTCTCCAAATCTCCCTCTGCTCTCACCCTCTGCACACCTGGGATCTCTCAGTCCTCTGGTGAACACCAATCCCCATTTATCTAATCTGTTGTCTGCCTGCTCTGTGCCCAAGCCCCTCTGCTCCTTTTCTGTGCACAGGAGGTTTGTGACAAAGGTAGGAGGGAAGCGGCACTCCTTTCCTGCCTTCTGGTTTTATGACTGACATCCGATTGGTCTGGAAAGGGCCTCTGCCCCCTTGGCCAAGACCACCTGAAGACCTTGCCTGGCTTGCTAGGCAGCAGCCCTGTGTTTTTCTGAGCAGGAAGGACTGCACATATGCGACCCACTATGCAGAAAAGCCTCCAGGGGGTGGCCGGATGTTTTGTTTCTCCATTCCTTGCCCACTTTGTTGATGTGTGCTTTCATTTGCATTCCAACAGGAACAGCCTTAAGCCAGGGGTAGTGAGGCTGCTTAGAGGTAGGCAGTTGGTGCTCACAGGCCAGCAGGGCCTCCTGGTGCCTCACTAACAGTGCATTTGCACCTGGGGTGCTGGGAAGCCTCTGGGCAGTGCCCATATGGTTCAGCTCTGTGACATGGCCAGGTACTAGGCGCCTCCTGCTGACTTGAGCCAGTGTTCCAACTGGAGTTGCCATAGCAAAAAGGGCACAGGGCCCCTTGGGGGTTTGCTATAAGTTCTCACTAGTTCTCACAGGCCTTCGGGGATGCACAGGATGTGTAGAGCCGCACATCCCTCCCCTGGCCATTCTGCTGGGAACGGCTTGGGCCAGGGTCCTAGGCAAATACACTTTCCACCTCCCCTCCTGCTCCATCTTCCCACATCCTGGTTGAACCCGTGTGACACAGCTCCCCACCGCCTCTGCCCTTGCCAGTTCTGGAAGTGGCTGGTGTATGGATCCGCCACCTCTCTCACAATCAACCTCATCTCTCTTGCTCAGAGCATAAGGGAGATACAAGGTTAGCAGGTCAGCGAATCTGGGCATCTCCTTTCTGCGCTAGTGTCTGCTTAACTCTTGTCTTCCCGCTTGCCTTGGCCTCTCTGGCCCAGATCCCTGCCTGCTACTTCCTGCTATTGAGCAGCCAAGGATTATACTGGCTAGAGGCAGGAGCTGGCAATCCTGGTGCCCGTGGCTCACAGCCATATGTTTAAGGCTCCTTCAGGAAGCTCTGCTAAGACACTAGGGAAAGGGATATCTGACCCTTCCCTGCCCTGACCAAGGCACACTAGCACCCAGCAACAGTATTCATAGGTGTCATTGTCACTGTCATGCAGATCTCCAAGAGCAGAGGCAGCTAGGTATCCCGGGCCTCAAGTACGGAGACCTTTGTGCAGAAGACAGCACAAAAGGGGAGACTTTGCCAAATGATTGGTGTCTGGGAACTTCAAATAAGCAAGTAAACATGCACACAATTGGAACTCCCTATGTCCAACCTCATACATTACACACTCATACAACCGCACATGAACAAAGAATTCCTCATAGGCGAGATGACTCTCTCTCTCTCTTTCTCTTTCTCCCTTCCCGCCACCTCCACATGCTCACTCATAACACACTGTGCCGGGTCCTCCGGGATCTACATCCACATACCTATTTACACATACACAGACTTTGGCTTAGTAAGCACACCCATGTACAGCATCAGGAACAAACACACACGCATGTAAGCAAGCACGGGCACACATATGCACATGCGAGCGCACCCAGTACACAGTGGCTTGGAAGGTGCTAAAGGGTTTCCGGGGACTGTGTCCTACTTGCTCAAGTCCAGGGTGATATTCTGGTGGTGGGCGTGGCTAAGGAGCCCAGCGCTGCTTACTGGCCAGTCCATTGGCACTTGTGCCTCCCGAGGCTGTCCTCACCAGTATCCCGTTCCCTCAACCATGCAGCTTGGGTGACCTGGGTAGCAACAAACTTTGGGGGAAAGAAATCAAGGGAGAAATGGGAATGCAACAGGACCACAGGATTAGGCCCCCAGTAGTGCCCCAACCTGGGAAGGCATTCATTACCGCTCAGGTCTACACCAAGAAGCATGGAGCTGCAAGCAGAGAGCGGGGCAGGCCTGTGTGCCAGAATCCCTTGCCTCTTCTTCCTTCTCTTGGTCCCAAGGTGGTGGGGTGCCCATCGTGATCGTCCAACCTCGCCTTTCTTGTATGGTACAAGTCAGTTCGCTTTTTGGCAGGAACTGACCAGGAGGGCCTCCTAACGGAGGCTCAACCTGCCCACCTTGATCTTGGGTCTGCTACTTTTGCTTCTTCACAGGAGCCAGCGGATCAGCTTAGGAGATCTCCATTTTGTAAGTCTTTTAAATATCAGGCCTGTGTGTATTGTTTCTTCTGTTTTATTGGAATTGTTTTACCTCTTGTTATTTTGTGGACTGCACAACTGACGAGACTGATAGGCATGGGCAACGTCCCTTCCACTCCCGGGGACTTGACTTTAGCCCACTGGAAGGAAGTTACTCACAATAGTAGTGTAGAGATCAAGAAAGGAAAGTGGGTGACTCTCTGCTCTTCTGAGTGGCTCACTTTCAAGATGGGTGGCCACCAGAAGGGACTTTTGACTTGAGTACAATTCTCAAAATAGAGGACTATGTTTTTAATTCCTTACATAGTCACTTCGAAAAAGTTGGTAGATATCACCTTCTCTGGGCCCCTCCCGTGAGTCCGTCCCTTCTCCTTTTGTGTGAAAACGCATTTTGTTTTTTAAACACAAAGAGAAGTTCAACCACCTGTCACTCATGGTCTCAATTACTTGTGGTAATACTCAGTTAGCTGCTGTTACTGTGGTGGCACTTACTAAAAACTTCATAGAGTATATTAATCAGCTATAATGTCATGATAGTATTACCATATTACTGTACAGTATTAGAAAACAGATACACAGCAGATAGTGCTTAGAAAATTTCTAAGTACTGTATGTAAGCATTTAGGTTCTTTTTTTTTTTTTTTTTTTTTTTTGGCCAGTCCTGGGCCTTGGACTAATGATTTCTCATTAGTATTACCAGGAGGGTTATATACTTAATTTAATGTTGTTTTTATTTTGCCAGTTCTGAGGCTTGAACTCAGGGCTTGAGCATTGTCCCTGAGCTGCTTTTATTCACACACACACACACAGCACTACGTCCACCTTTTTCTGTTTATGTGGTGGGGAGGAATGGAACCCAGGGCTTCATGCATGCTAGGTGAGCACTCTGCCGCTAAGCCACATTGCTAGTCGAATATGTTGGGTCTATTTATGATTGTTCATTATGCCAGTCCTGAGGCTTGAACTCAGGGCTTGGGTGCTGTTCTTGTGCTGAAGGCTAGCAGACTATCATTTGAACCACAGGTCCACTTCCAGCTTTTTTTGGTAGTTATTTGGAGATCAGTCTCATAGACTTTCCTGCCTGGATGGATTTGAGCTGTGAGTCTCAGCTCATAAGCTTCTGAGAAGTTAGGATTACAGGTGAGAGCCACTGGCACTTAGCAGCTACTTTTTTGTTTTTGTTGTTGTTGTTTTTACAAACTGATTGTAAAGATAAATTACAATATTTTAAGTGATGAACTGCTTTTCCTAATTCAAGTATTTTGGCATATTTTCTAGTTAATCAGTTATGTAGATGTAAAACATTACTTGGAAGATTGTTTATGTGTTTATTATGTGGAAGACAGCAATTTGCTTTCCATAATTGTTCATTCACTTGTGAAATATCTTTTCCTTCTGTAAACCAGTCTAAAGCTACAAAAATAGGTATTGAACTATTAGAATCTTCTCTCTTTCTTTCTTCCTCTCTTTCTTTTCTCCCTTCCTTCCTTCCTTCCTTCCTTCCTTCCTTCCTTCCTTCCTTCCTTCCTTCCTTCATTGCCAGTCCTGGACTCAGGTCCTGAGCACTGTCGCAGGCTTTTTTTTTTGTTTTGCTCAAGGCTAGTACACTACCACTTGAGCCATTGCTCCACTTCTTGCTTTTTGCTATATGTGGTGGTGAGGAATTGAACCCATGGGTTCATGTATACAAGGCAAGCACTCTACCACTAGGCCATATTCCCAGCCCTTCTTCCTTTCCTTTCAAGGCTAGTCCTCTGTCTCTTTGAGCCACAGTGCCTCTTCCAGGTTTTTGTTTTTGTTTTGTTTTGTAGTTAATTGGAGATGATACTCTTTAACAGACATTCTTGTCTTCACTGGCATTCAACCATGATCCTCAAAGGTCAGCCTTCTGAGTAGCTAGGATGACAGACAGGCATGAGCCACCAGCACCCTGTACATTGGGACACTTCTAAAATGTATGTCTTATGCTTAAATACCTCTTCTCCACTGCCTTATGGAAGGAGCCCAAATTGACCCCAGCTTCTTTTTAATTTTCACAATGCTTATGGCATTCAGCAGCAGGAATTCCTGGTTTCTAGAGAGTTGTTCTCTTCCTGCTTTCCTGTCTCTGTCTCTTCTTCCTGGAATCTTCCCCATTGGTATCTGCCTGTCAAATGGCTACCCATTCTTAATGAACTACTCAGATGTGAAGTTGAAATGATAAATCTTTGCTTTCCTTGGCCAGCCCCGCCCCACCCTGGCGGTTTCCTGTTGTTTCTGCTTGGGGCAGTGGAAGGCTCAGGCCAGGGCAGGACGGGCGATGGATGGGGGGCTGGGTGGGGCAGAGCGGACAGGCGGGACAGAGGCAGTGGAGTCAAAACAGGGTAAAATGATACACGGGTGTGCAATTTGCAAGCTGGGGGTTCTGGGTGCTGAGTGCTAAATACTAGGTAGCTGGGTGCTGGGTACTGGGTGCTGGGTGGCTAGGCGCTGGTTACTGGGTGTCTGGGTGCTAGGTACTGGGTGCTGGGTGGTTGGGTGCTGGGTGACTGGGTGCTTGGTAGCTGGGTGTTGAGTAGCTGGATGGTGTGGTCTGAGTAGTTGGGTGCTGGGTACTGGTTAGATGGGTGCTGGGAGCTAGGTGCTAGGTGCCTGGGGTCTGAGTAGCAGGGTTCTGGGAACTGGGTGCTCAGTAGCTGGGTACTGGGTGCTGGCTAGCTGGGTGGCTGGGTTCTGGGTACTGGATACTGGGTGCTGGGTAGCTGGGTACTGGGTGCTGGGTGTCTGGGTGCTGAGTAGCTGGGTGCTGGGGGCTGGTTGGCTGGGTGCTGGGTACTGGGTGATGGGTGCTGAGTGGTTGTGTCCTGGTGCTGGGTGGCTGGGTACTAGGTGCTGGATTAGGTGCTGGATAGCTGGGTAGCTGGGTGGCTGGTTGCTGAGTAGCTGGGTACTGGGTGCTGGGTAGCTGGGTACTGGGTGCTGGGTGTCTGGGTGCTGAGTAGCTGGGTGCTGGGGGCTGGTTGGCTGGGTGCTGGGTACTGGGTGATGGGTGCTGAGTGGTTGTGTCCTGGTGCTGGGTACTGGTTGGCTGGGTACTAGGTGCTGGATTAGGTGCTGGGTAGCTGGGTAGCTGAGTGGCTGTGTGCTGAGTAGCTGGGTACTGGACGCTGATTGGCTAGGTACTAGGTACTGGGTGCTGGGTGGTTGGCGGCTGGGTGCTAGGTACTGGGTTGAGTAGCTGGGTGGCTGGGTGCTGACTAGCTGGATGCTGAGGTCCAAATAACTGGATACTGGGTGCTGAGTAGCTGAGAGCTGGGTTGCTGGGTACTTGGTGCTGGGTACCTGGGTGGTGAATAGCTGGGTGCTGGGTACTGGGTGCTGGGTGGCTAGGTACTGAGTCGCTGGGTGCTGGGTACTGGTTGGGTGCTTAGTAGTTGCATGATGGGTAATGGGGGCTAGGTGCTGAGTAGCTGCATGCTGAAGGCTGGCATCTGGGTGCTGAGTAGCTGGGTGCTAGGTGGCTGGGTGCGGAGTAGCTGGGGACTGGATGCTGATTGGCTGGGTGTTGGTACTGGGTGCTGGGGGGTTAGGTGCTGGGTGGCTGGGTACTTGGTAGCTAGGTAGCTGTGTGATTGGCTGGTTGCTGGGTAGCTGGGTAGTGGGTGGCTGGGTGCTGGGTACTGGTTCGCTGGGTGCTGAGGGCACTGAGGGTTGAGCACCTGGGTGCTCAGTACTGGGTGCTGAGTAGGTGAGTGCTGGCTGGGTACTGGGGGTTGGGGTGCTGAGTACCTGGGTGCTGAGGGCTGAGAACCTGGGTGGCTGGGTAATGGGTGCTGGGTGCTGAGTAGCTGGGTGCCGGGTGGCTGGGTGCCGGGCCGGGATTCGAGCCCCAGTCCCCCTCCTCCCCGCCCTCCCCTAGGCCCCTTGCCTGTCCGTGTGTCCGTCTGTCCGTCTCTCAGTTGTCCCTGTGTCCACCCGTCTGTCTGTCTGCCTCGGTTTCCCTGCCCATCCGTCTGTCCGTCTGTCTGTCCCCAGGCCTGGGACCCTGTGCGCCTGTCGCTCTGTGCGTCCGTCCATCTGTCTACGTTCATTGGTCCCTGTCTGTCCGTCCATCCATCTGTCTCCTTGTCTGTCTGTCTGTCCGCCTGCCCATCTGTCTGTCCGTCTGTCTCTCGCTGCATGTCTGTCCATCTGTCTCCCTGTTCGTCCATCGGTCCGTCTGTCCATCCATCTGTCTGCCGTCCGTCTGTCTCTGTGTCTGTCACACTGCTTGTGTGTCTGTCTGTGTGTCCGTCTGTCTGTCTGTCTGTCCGTCTGTCTGTCCATCTGTCTCTCTCCCTGTCTCCCTATTTGTCCATCTGTCCTCCCTGTTCGTCCGTCTGTGTCTCTGTCTTTCCATCTGTGTCTTTTCGTCCATCTGTCTGTCCATCTGTCCGTCTGTCAGTCTCCCTGTCCATCCGTCCATCTATGTCTGTCTGTCCATTTGTCCGTCTCCCTGTCTGTCTTTCCATCTGTCCATCCGTCCGACTGTCTCCTTGTTTGTCTGTCTGTCTGTCTGTCTCCCAGTCTGTCTATCTCCCTGTCCATCTGTCTGTGTCTCTCTAGCTGCCTGACTGTCCCACAGCCGGTCTAACCGTCTGTCTGTCTGTCTCAGTCTTGTGTCACCCCGTCTGTCTGTCTGTCTGTGTTAGTGCCTGTTCCTGTCTGTGTGTCTCCCTCCCTGTCTCTATGTCCACCCGTCTGTCCGTCTCTCCCTTCCCCTGTGGGCAGCCGAAGCGACAGACAGTGAGCCAGGCCCTGCGGCCCAGAGAGCGACTAAGCACCCAGCACCCCTCACGGAGGCACGGGAGGAGGACTGAGCGCCTAGCACACACACAGGAGGACTGAGCACCCAGCACCTCGTGTGGAGGAACGGGAGGAGAACTGAGCGCCCAGCGCCTCCTGTGGATTCATGGGAGGAGGACTGAGCACCCAGGCCCTCGTGTGGGACACAGGACTAACTGCCCAGCACCCACATGAGAAGACTGAGCACCCAGCACTTTGTGTGGAGGCACGGGAGGACTGAGCACCCAGCACCTCGTATGCAGACACTGGGGGTGGATTGAGCACCCAGCACTAACAAAGGAAGACTGAGCACCCAGCACCTTGTGTGGAGATGCCAGGGGGGACTGAGCACCCAGCATCTTGTGTGGAGATACCGGGGGAGGACTGAGCACCCAGCACCCACGCAGGAGGACTCAGTACCCTAACCCTGGGTACGTGTGTGCATGCGGGGGGGGGGGGGGCTGGGGTGACCCCGGCGGCGCCATGATCAGGGCCCAGGCTGCAGGCTCAGCTCCACCACGGGCCATGGCTCCGCCTCCTCCTCCTCCTCCTCCTCCTCTTCCTCCTCCTCCTCCTCCTCCTCCTCCTCCTCTTCCTCCTCCCAGCGGAGGACAGGGGGAGGTGCACGGCTGTCCGGCTGTCCGTGTGTCCATCCGCCCATCTCTTTGTCTGTCCGTCTGTCTCCCTCTGTGTCTGTCCGTCCATCCATTTGTCCATCTGTCCGTCTGTCTCCAGGTCTGTCTGCCCGTCTGCTCATCTGTCCATCTGTCCATCCATCCGTCCGTCTGTCTGTCTCCCTGTTTCTCCGTCTGTCTGTCTGACCATCTGCTCAGTGTGTTTGTCCGTCTGTCTCCAGGTCCATCTGTCCATGACTGTCTGTCTCCCTGTGTGTCTCACTGTGTGCTCATCTGTCTGTCCGTCTCCCTCTCTTGTCTATCTGTCTCCATGATGTCCATCTGTCCATCCGTCCATCTGTGTCTTTTTGTCATCTGTCTGTCTCCAGTTCTGTCTGTCTGTCTCCCTGTCCACCTGTGTGTCTGTCCCGCTCATCTGTGTCCCTGTCTGTCTGTCTGTCCATCTGTCTGCTGTCTGTCTGTCTCCATGTCTGTTTGTCCATCTGTCTGCCTGTCTCTTGTCCATGCCTGTTTGTCTGTCTCCAGGTCTGTCCATCTGTCTCCCAGTCTGTCTGTCTGTCTGTTCATCTGTCCGTCCATCTCCCTGTCTCCCTGTCTGTCCGTCCGTCTGTCTTCATGTCTGTCCGTGTCTCGATTCCCATCGCTGTCTGTCTGTCACCGCCCAACCCCCCAGCCCCCCATGTCCCTCTGTCCCTCCATCCGTCCGTCTGTCCATCTTCACCAGTCAACTTGTCGCTGACACAGGGAACGCGGGCGCTCAGGAGCCTGCAGGGCAGACGGACGGACGGGTGGATGTGGGCTCGAATCCCGGCCTCCCGCATGGCCCACAATGCTTTGCGTTCCCCCACCCCACCCTGGTGGCCCTGGGTTCAGATTCCCGCTCACCTCTGACAGCCCCAGCCCAGGCCCAGCGACCCCAGTGCTGCCGAAGCAGCAGGTGCAGCATGGCTGGCCCGGCGGGGACCCTTGAAACCTCCGACCGTGTGGGTGTGCACACACTCGGGGAGGAAGGGATGGGAGGGGGAGGGGTCACATGAAGTGGGGAGGGAGGGACACGTGACCCTCAGCTCCTTGCCCCAGCCCTCCCCACACGACTCCACCTGCAAAGGCTCCCCCCCATGTGAGGCCTCTGAGGACACTTGAAATCGCCACCTATCCACCCACAGGCCCAGAATGGTCTTGGGGACACTTGAAACCACCCCCCCACCCAGATCCCCATTCCCCCGGGGACACTTGAAACCGCCGTGGGGACACTCAAAACTGCCCTACATCCACTCACAGGCCCAAGGTTTTCGTGGGGACACTGGATACCGCCCTCCATCGATGCACACGCCGAGGGTTGCCTTGGAGACACTTGAAACCACCCCCTAAAGAACTGCCCCCATCATGGGACACTTGAAACTGACCCTCACCCAGACCCCCTCCCCTTGGGGACACTTGAAACCGCCCTCCATCCACCCACAGGCCCAGGGTTGCCTTGGCGACGCTTAAAACCGCCCCCTACAGAACCACTCCAACCCGGGGACACTTGAAACCGCCCTCCATCCACCCACAGGCCCAAGGTGGTCCTGGTTACACTTGAAACCACCCCCCCAAGAGCCCCTCCCCATTGGGATACTAGAAAACACCCTTGGGACACTTGAAACCGCCCTGGGTACACTTGAAACCACCCACCACAGACCCCTCCCCACCCTGGAGACACTTGAAACGAATCGCCCCAGACCCCTTCCCCCGGGAACACTTGAAACCGCCCTCCATCCACCCACAGGCCCAAAATGGTCCTGGGGACACTTGAAACCACCCCCCACCCAGAATCTCTACTCCTGGGGACACCTGAAACCTCCCTGGGGACAGTTGAAACCGCCCTCTGTTCCCCAAACTCCACCGTGTTGCTCCAGGAGCCCTAGGTCAGGGTGTGGGCTTCCCTGGCCCGGATGCACAGGCCCGGTGAGGCCCGGGTTCGAGGCCTGGCAGGGCGTAGGTGTTGTCTGAGCCTCCCAAGACCTCAATGTGGGGGGAGACTCGCCATGGGGCAGGGGTAAACTGAGGCACGGGGCGGTTCCAGGATCACTCACCGGGGAGTCCTGGGAGACCAGCTGGCCACCATGCTAAAAGAACAGAGCACAGGCCTCAGTCAGCACTGACTGCGGGGCAGGGTGCTGGACCGTGTACTTCTGGGTGATGTGCTTAGTACTCCCACGTGCTGTGTGGAGTACTCCCCAGTGCTGGGCTGAGTACTCCCATTTCACACTAATCCTGAAACCCACCTCTCCCAACCAATACTGGACTGAGTAGTCCAGGGTGCTACAACCAGTACTCCCTGGTGCTGGACTGAGTACTCCCGGGTGCTGCACTGAGTACTCCCATCCCTCCCCGGTGCTGGACTGAGTACTCCCATCCCACACCAATCCGGAACCCCACCCCCTCCTGACCATTGCTGGACTAAATACTCCCCGCCAGTGCTGGACCGAGTACTCCCGGGTGTTGCACTGAGTACTCCCATGCACAGGGCCAGCTGGTACCGGAAGTCGTGCTTGCTCCACTGCCTCCAGGTCCTGTGTGGCTCCCACCATACCTGCCAGCCCTGGGGGCCGCAGGCAATGCTCACGTTTCACAGGGGGTCAAAGTGTTCTGAAAACTGCCACAGATGAATGGAGGGACACCGGGTGGGGTGGGGGGGCTCAAAACTGCCCTCGGTGGTGCCAGGGATACTTGAAACTGCCCTTGTGGGTCTTGGGGGACACTCAAAACTGCCCTGGATGCTCATGGGGACAGTGGAAACCGCCCTCCATCCACCAAAGTGCTCGTGTGGACACTTGAAACCGCCCTCAGCGGTCTCGGGGACACTAAAAACCGCCCTGGATGGTCCTGGGAAAACTTGAAGCTGCTTTTGGGGGTCATGGGGAACCCTTGAAATCGCCCTAGGTGGTCTTGGGGATACCTGAAACTGCCCTCCATGCACCAAAGTGCTCGTGGGGTTACTTGAAACCACTCTCGGTGGTCTCGAGGACACAAATCCGCCCTCAGTGTTCTTGGGGACACTTTAAACTGCCCTTGGTGGTCTCTGGGATACTTGAAACTGCCCTGGGTGGTCCAGGGGGTACTGGAAACCACCCTCACCAATTTCACGGGCATAGAGCCAGGCGTCCAGGAAGTGGACGGGGCCACCGGGGCTCGAGCCGGTGACCAGGGCGTAGGTCTGGGCCCAGAGGCCAGCAAGATCGGGGAGGATGCAGCCCACCTGGAGGCCGGACTGGCACATGTCGGCCAGCACTCATGGTACAGGCCGGTCCTAGGGAGTGGTGGGGCATTAGAAACTCACAATGGCCCAAGGGGGGGACATTAGAAACCAACAATGGCCAACAGAGGTGGCATTACAAACTGACAATGCCAAAGAGAGGCGTTAGAAACTGACAATGGCGGGATGAGCGGGGAACATTAGAAACCGACAATGGTGCGGAGGGGGCATTGAAACCGGCAGGGGTGGCCCCACCTGGAGTCCGGATCCTGAAGGAATACTGTGTCCCCCGCGGTGCCTGCGGCCCCAGTGCCCATGAGCAGTTCAGGGCCTGGGCCTCGAAGACATAACACACAAGGCCTGGGGAAACGACATGGCGGGGGGGGGGGTGGAGGGTGGAGGGCCTGTGGGGAGACTTACCCCTGACCCTTCAACCCCACGACCTCTAACCCTTCAACCCCAAAACCCCTGACCCTTCAACCCCATGTCCCCTGACCCGTCAACCCATGACCCCTGACCAGTTCAACCCCATGATTCCTGAACTTTCAACCCAATGACCCCTGAACCTTCAACATATGACCTGTGACCCCTGACCCTCGATCCCCCCCCCCCTACCCGGAACCTCAGGACCTCACCCGGGTTTGTGAACCCCAGGCCTTTGGTCAGGGGCCTCCTGGCCACAGTGAGTGTAACCTCGAACTCGACTCCCTGGTACCACAGGAGATCCCAGAATTCGCAGCTACATTGTCCGACGGGGACCTTGGAGAGTGGGGGGGTCGGTGCCTTGACATAAACCGGAACACCTGGGAGATCCATTCGTCCATCCATGCCTCAACTTAGCCCCCGGAACACCAGGGAATGTGGGCCAGCCCACCCCTGCCTCAGTTTACCCCACAGCCCCCAACATTGGCCTCCCAGGGTGGGGGCGTGGGCGTGGTGTCTCCGTCGTGCCTCGATTGCCCCAACTGTCATGCAGTGTGACCGACCCCTTGTTCAGGTTCACAATGATGCACCGGGCCTCTGTGGTGGTGGCCACACAGTGCAAGCTTAGCCTGTGGCTCCTGGAGTCGAAGGTCAGGCCCAGGTCAGGTACAGGGTCAGGGGTCGCAGGGCCCAAGGTTGGGGGGGTCTCAGGGGTCAGGAGGGCGCGGGGAAGCTTCCAGAAGATGATGTGGGAGTCTCGGGTTGGGTTGGGGAGGTCACGAGGAACAAAGGTGAGAAGTCAGGATCATCCATACAAGGGTACTGTGTTCGAATCCTCCCATGGGCTGATGGAGGAACCAGAAAGGAGGTGAGTTACCCGGATGAGCTTCAGCCATGAGGACGAGGAGGAGGAGGAGGAGGAGGAGGAGGGGGAGGAAGATTGAGGCTGCAGACCAGGGGAGGATCAGGGCAGGAGGCCTGGACCCGGAGAGCACTGTGGAGAGAGCAATGGGGATGTGTGGGTGGGTGGGTGGGTGGATGATTGGGTGGATGGGTGGAAGAGTGGGTGGATTGATCGGTGGGGGGGTGGATGGGTGGGTGGATCTATGGGTGGGTGGATGGGTGGATGGGTGGGTGGATGAATGATGGGTTGGTAGATGGGTGGGTGGATGGATGGGTGGGTGGGTGGATGGATGGGTGGGTGGGTGGATGGGTGGGTGGATGGATGGGTGGGTGGGTGGATAATTGGGTGGGTGGGTGGGTGTTGGGTGGGTGGGTGGGGGATGGGTGCTGGATCTCATCCCTCTCTCCTTCCCCCTCCCTCTCCTCCCTGGTGGCCCCGGGGGCTTTCACACTCACTGCAGGCCATTGGCACATCGGGTCGGGTGTGGGGCAGCCAGGGTGCCCGTCTTGGTTCCGGGGGTTTGGGCTGTCAGGTGTGGACCCCCGGGTGGGTGTCCTGGGGAGCTTGGGGCGGCTGGGCCCCGCCGTTTCTGGGCTCCGGACGGGGAGTGGATGCCGCTTCCCCTTTCTCGCTTCTCCTGGGGGTTTCCTGGCTCCTGGGCATCTCATTCTCCTTTCTCGGGGATGGGGAAGCCAAGGCGGCACCCCGGTGAGGACAGGCCTTGGGGCCTCGGGGGTGCGGGTGCCATGCACAGACCGACAGACAGACAGACAGACAGACAGACCTGAGTCCTCCTTGGGTGGTGGTGCTGGGTGCTGAGTCCTCCTGGGTGGTGGTATTGTGTGCTGAGGCCTCCTGGGTGTTGGTATTGAGTGCTGAGTCCTCCTTGGGTGGTGGTGCTGGGTGCTGAATCCTCCTTGGGTGGTGCTGGGTGCGTCTCCCAGACAGAGAGACACAGTCCAGTCGGAGGAATGGAGGGGCGGACAGAGGGACGGACATGTGGATTGGGAGACGGAAAAGGAGGGACGGGCGGACACACAGACGGAGAGAGGCGCAGACACACAGACAGACGGACAGACAGGACAACATAGAGACAGACAGGGAGACAGACAGATGCACAAGAGATGGACAGACAGATGGACAGGGAGACAGACACATAGACAGACAGATGGATGGACAGATGCAGGGGGCGCTGCACCCCGGGCGCTCTCCTGACCAGCAGGAGAGGCAAGGAGGCGCGCCCCTCCCCGCCGAGGGTGAACCCAGAATAGGTAATAAGCAGCAAGTCGCCCGCACGCAGCCCAACCCAACCTTTATGCCACAGTTAGATGGTCAGTCGACTTGGGCAGAGTTCAAGACCGCTCTCTGTTTATTGGCGCGAACCCCATCTTAAGTATGGGCAATGGCAGCAGGAAGAGGAGGGGTGTAACATACCTAGTCAGGGGCTACGATTGGCGGTCGGAGCTGTCCGTCAAGGGTGGAAGGCCATGGGACCTCCCTAAGGGGCGGCCTGAGTCTATGTCACTACCAGCAGGACCACCCCAGGTTACTGCCTAGAGCTGCCTTCCAGTTCCGGACCCCGAAGGCAGGCGGGCTTAGCCAGGATCCCTCTCCCCGGAGGCGGTGCAACAGTCACACAACTCCAGGGCGTGCACAGTCGGGGCCAGGCGGTGCGCCCCACATCTCCTCCTTTTCTGTTTAATAAGCTGGTGGATGTCCTACTCGAGAAAGCGCCTGTCTTAGGTCGTCCCCCCTGAAGGATCTTACCTGTCATTGGCTGGCCATCCTAGCTCGTCGGGCCACCCTGCCTATGAGGCTTGCGAGCCCCAGCAAAGGAACAAGGCGGGAGGAGAGGGGTCTGTGCTCAAGAGGAGGCCCTGCTATTTCTGCCTCACGCCTGTGCACTCTGGTAGGCTGCACATCCTGGAAGGGGCCATGACCAATTTCATAGGGTTCCCAAATGGCTAAAGGCAGCATAATGCTGCCAAACCACCGTTGACTGGACAGCTCTGGCTCATTGCTTAAGAACTAGGGGAAGCCTATTTGCCCTAGCATGGTCAGGTGTAAATACAGAGGCTATATAAGCACAGAGGCAAATGCAAACACAGGTCATGGGGGTCTCTCCCTCGAGGAGGAGAGGGTAGGGGAGCCACCAGCATTCCTTCCAGAGGGACCAGCCAACACAGCAAGCCTGCAGCTCCCAATGAACAGTACCCACACCTTGCTCCCTGTTGATCTTGCTAGCACCTGGCACTGGACCGTACATGGGGGGAATGGAGTGGATCGGGTGAGAGAACAGAAACACTTATTTCCTTGAAGCTTAAGAACATAATGGGAGGGCTGAAAGTGAGGAAGTGGGTGGATGGACCTTGAATAAACATTCAGAACCATCTAGTTCTCCTTTCTGTTACAACCTAAAGCCTGCAAGACCAGAGATCTGTCACACAACTCTCCTCTATCTTATTGGCACCAAAAGGGTCCGAGGACATGTTAGATTGTTGCAGAGCCATAAATGAAGTACTCATTTTCAATACTTGATGCACTTAGGGTACATTTGAAACCCATTTCCCTCTTCTACCTTTACGCTTCTATCTCCCTAACACACCTGAAGCCAAGTTTATCATCCAATTGAGGAGGAAGAGAGCAGAGGAGGAGGAGAGCAGAGGAGGAAGAGAGCAAAGGAGGTGGAGAGCAGAGGAGGAGGAGAGCAGAGGAGAGCAGAGGAGCTCAGAGGAGTGCAGAGGAGAGCATTATTTATTTTTGTTTGTTTTGCTCCCAGCTGGGAGGAGAGCCACAGGCTGAGGATGGTCCTTGCCTGCGGGTCCCCGTGCTGAGCCCCATACAGGTCCCTCACCGCGCCTGCCTGGCACCTACTCTGCCAACTACTTGTGCAGCCGCCAGGACTGAACTTTGGAGGACTTGTCGCTACTCCTCTGGCCAGTTGTCTTGGCAGGAGGTAGAAGGTGGCCAGAGGACCCCCCCCCCTTACCATGCTGGTGAAGAAGCCTGTGGGGAAGGGAGCAGGGTGAAAGGCTGGATCTGAAGAACCCAGCCCTTCCAGGCAGCATTGCACCTGTGCCATGCCCCCGTGCACCACCCTGGCCACCCTCCTCTCCGGGGTGGCCATGATTTCGTGTCTGTAACTTGGGGTGAAAACCAACGACCTTCAGGCGAGGATCCTCACCCTGGAATCTGCTAAAAGGGCACCCTCCGCTCCTCTGCTGCCGGAGAAGGCAGATCAGCTGAAGACCATAGTCAGGTGTGTGAGGCTGGGCCTTGCTCGAGGGGGAGTTGCATGTGGATAGAATTTTGCACAGGTTCAGTCAGTCTACAGGATCCACCCTTACTGGTTATACAGTTGATTTGGGATGTGTGAGCCTCTGTGGTATCTATTTATTCAAGTCCCTTCCTTGGTTTCTCTCCAAGTCTGTGTGGAGGATCTTCCCTCTGTCTTCCTTAAGGATTGCATGTTGCAATGGCAGTAGGGGCTTTGCCCGGCTGTTTAGTTTTGTGGAGTCTGGGCTGTCAGCATTCTCAGTTGTATGGAGAATATTCATTGTAATGCTCACATCTGTTTTTCATTTGATAAGGTTAGGCCTTATCAATAGAGAATGGTAAGCACTCTTAAAAGTGAAATAAGCCCATAGATTTAAAAATTCATTTAACTCGGAATTCTTTTCATATTAAAGGTTTTAAAAATTGGAAAAAAAAAGTTTTCCTTTGTTTTTTTGGAGGGGGAGAGTTAACAGAGGTTGTGCTCAGATATTGATGAATGGAGGATTGAAAGGGATTCCTTTAAAGATGACTTAGACTCCAGTAGGGAGAGGGTAGTTTTTCTGCCAGTGGAGAGATGCAGTAGTTGCAGCCCGAATGTGATAAAGTATGTCTACAACATTGGCTGTTATTGATAGGACACACTTTGCCATGAGCTGCATTGTTAGTGCCGGAGTTTTGCCTTGGCTGTGCAGGGAGAGGGTGTGTTAGGTCCTCTCCCTGAGGGCTATATGCAGATGTCCCCACCTCATTAAGTCTCCACCCAGTTACCTGGGTAACCTGCAGACCTGGAGGCAGTTACCTTTCCTTGAGGTCACCTCCTAATCCACCTGGCCACACCCCTTGCCCCTGCCCTAGATAAAGCAGGGCTGGGTGGGGGTCGCGCTCTCTCTCTCCCCCCCCCTCTCTCCCTTCTCTCTGGCCATGGATCATCTTGGCCACAGGCCAACAGTTTGGTAATAAACTTTTCTCTCCTGCCTGAATACCGCGTGGCGTTCTCCTTTACCGGCTGCCTACTTTAAAAACCTAACAGGGTGGTGATAGTTGAATAATGAAGAAAGGTATTACCCAAATCTTTCAATCTATGTCAATGTTAAATTGATTTTTAAATTAAAAACAAAATTATGTCTTAAGTACTGTTAGCAACGGCTAAGATCCATGCACTTACATAAATGCTGTTTGTGCAGGCTATCAAACATTATTAACAGCCACAGAGGAAGAGTCCCTGAAGAACTCACAGAACTGGGATACTACTGCTAGCTCTTAATATATCTTCTTTTCCTACAGGAATCCTACGAACACATGGCTAAACTGAGAATCACAAGAGAAACACCTTTTGAGTGCAACTGTCCAGCAGGTAAGAAATGAAACTTAACTAGGTTCCATCTAGAGGAGAGCATTTGCAAACAAAAGATCATATGCCTGTCAGGTCTACCTGTAACAGTAACAGAGAAAGAATGCAGACCCAACTTGCTTTAAGAAAATCAACATGTCTCCCTTTGACAGATGGTGAGTAAAGCCACAAATATTATTTTAAGCAGCATACCAGTGTCTGTGAGGGGAAAAAAAAGAGCTAATCACCATGAAAAATATTGGCAAGGGGATATACAAATTTCTTAGTATCCCGGATTGAAAAGTCATTTTCAATTTTATTAAATAACTTCAGTGTTCGTGGTGAACATGGTCTGAATAGCTGTGAAGCCCTGGTGTCTAATGTTATATTAGTGCAGAGTTTTTTGTGGTTATTATATTCGCAAGTGATCTGACCTGTAGGTAAAAATGAAGACTAAAGGAAATTAGTTCTTTATTTTGTTCTCAGTACCTTGCCAGAAATATTCTTCCATGTTGTCCATTTTTCTGTGTAGTTATAAGAAACCATAGTGACAGTGTGTATTAGAAGGATAGAGACGAAAGGGTAGTGAATGAGCACCCCCACCCCCCACCCCCGAATCATTAAATCTTCATTCAGAGACTTCTGAGCCTTGGTTGTTGTCTGTAGACCTAACAATTTAAAAGCTCTTGGAATATGGCCAGGGGAAGGCATTTAGTGGATACAATATTATATAAGGCATCAAAACTCCCATGAATCTCAAGAAGTTCTTTAGATTAACATGGTGAATGTATTTATGAACATTCTAGTTTCTTTCATCCTTATGCATGGAAAATGAGTCTTTTTCTCTCATATGGAAGAGCTCATTTCAATGTAGTCATGTGCTTCATAATGACACTTCAACCCAAGACAGGTCACAAATATAACAGTGGACCCCTAAGATTGTGTAACCTAGTGATGTCATAGCCAGCTTAGTTTGTGTGAGTGAGCTGTGTGATGTTTGCTCAGCAGTGGGATGGCAACAGCACAGCCCTCAGAATACGCCCCAGTTATGATTAAGCTGCAGGTGACTGTGAAAAACTTTGCGGCTGCTGTTCACTGCTGGCTCACGCCTGTAATCCTGGCTACTCAGTAGGTGGAGATCTGAGAATTGCAGTTCAAAGCCAGCCTAGTCAGCAAAGTCTATGAGAATCTTATCGCCAACAAACTAAGGAAAAGCTGGAGAAGGCACTGTGGCTCAAGTGGTAGAACGCTAGCCTTGAGCACAGAGAGGCTCAGGGATAGCACCCAAGACCCTGAGTCCAAGCCCCGGGACTGGGGATAAAAAGGACTACTGCCTGTAATTTCTTATAGTTTGCGGTTGGTTTTTGTCTCATGATAACTAGTTCAGGCACAGTTTAGACTTTTCAATTTTCAGGTTATACAGCATAAAAGCTTTTAGTATTTGTATTTAGTATTTGTATTTGACCATCTTTGAGATACATTATTTTTTCAGTGAAGGCTTTTGATGAGAAGACAAAGCGTGGATGTTTGACATTGTGTGTTTCATCCTGAGTAGTTGAGAAAGACCTCAGAAGTAAGATATTCAAGGGAAGAACTTTTCCAGGACAGGAATGAAATCACAGCTGCCCCTGCCCCATAGAGATGATGTTAATTTCCCCGACAGTGGGTAGGGTGGGTATAGGACTTCACAAATCACACCTGGCAGGAAAGAGCATCTTTTGAATATACAAAAAAATCCAGTACACGGGCTGTGTGTATGTGGGGAGCTTAAATTTAATTTGGAAGATTCATAACAAACTTGGTAAAATGTTGAAAAGTGACCACACTGAGTTCTATTTCCAGAGGAGATACTATTGTTTTTATGATGCTTCATGTAGGCCAGTGATTGAACTCTTGTCATCTGGGAGAAAGCTATTATCCTTAAGAGTTTGCTGTATATTCCCTGGGATGATTATTACAGACTTTGTTTTTCCATCTTGCTTTTTTGGGGGTCAGTCCTGGGCCTTGGACTCAGGGCCTGAGCACTGTCCCTGGCTTCTTCCTGCTCAATGCTAGAACTCTGCCACCTGAGCCACAGCGCCCCTTCTGGCCGTTTTCCATATATGTGGTGCTGGGGAATCGAACAGAGAGCTTCTTGCCACGAGGCCATATTCCCAGCCCTGTTTTTCCATCTTAATGTGATAAATGAATAATAAACAGCAATTCTCTTGGGTTGTTGTTTATTGGTTGCTCTATCACCTGCTTTCCTTCTTGCCACCACTAGAACTCTGCATTACATCAGTTTTTACCTGGCTCCTTGGGAGGGAACTCTGAAGGGGCACATTCAAACACACAGAACCAGATGGGGTTTTTGGTGAGTTACAGAAATAAACTCAGTTCTGCTTGTCCAATAACAAGACATCACCCAAATGCAGGCTTTGTGTTAAAAGTAAAAGATTCTGGAGAAAACCAGCTGATGCAGGATTATCTTAGGGAATGAGCTGGCTGGCCAAAAAGGGTTAGAAAGAAGATATGGCACTTCCCACCTGATTTGGCTGGAACCTCTGTTCGCCATGTGTGACTAAGACTTGTCACCCAGACATCTGTTTGCAGGACAGAGTGAGACAAGTGTGACCTCAACTCAGTTCCTGTGGACACATGCCCATCCATTGAAGTTGACACTCTTGATGCTAGGCTGAGTCTCAGAGCCAAGGGTCGGTAGCAAAGAAGCAAATTTGTGTTGTTTGTACTCACTGATGGCTTCTGCTAGAACTCAGGTCTTACTGGGGTTTTCCCAGGTAGCCTCTGTGGGAAGGCTTTGAGGACGATTTATCGAATGGCTTCTCACAGTAGGAGAGGCTCTTTGTGATTTACTTTCTATAACTAGGAGAGTTTTAAGTGCTGGCAATCTTAGGATTTGTCCCCTGGGCAGTGGGACTCCAGAGCTAGAAGCCTAATAAGGAATCCATAATGAGCTGGATATGTCTAGACTGCAATCTTAGAGCTGGAATCCTAGATCTAATACTAAATAATGGTGTGACTGTGATCAAATGAATGCACTTCATTTTTTCACCAGGAAATAAAAAGACTAGAAATTCCTTCTCCTTTGTATGATTTATGTAAATTGTTTGGCATATTAGTGTTTAGAGCTTAAATATTACTTCTGTTTTTTGTGTTGTTTTTTTTTTTTTTGGTAAGTTTCTCAGAAAGACTAGGCAAATTCTCATACCACTAAACCTGCACCCACAGTTCACTAGTCTTTTTCTTACATTCCTTCCTCTGCTCCACAGAGGAACAAGTGGGAAATGTTGCAAAAGTTGCTCAGAACCTAAAGCTAATGTACATGGCGGTTAGTTAAACATCTGTACGTCATTTATAAAGATAATCTTGCATGTCAGTATCTCTTGGTGTTGTAGCAGTGGAATTTGGGGTTTTTCATGATACCTAGTTTTGTCTCCAAAGTGTTCACCAAAATGACAGGGGAAACAGACCATTTAGACTAAAGTATACCGGGTAGAAAGACTTGGATTTATTGGGCAAGGACTTAGTAAAGAGTGTCTTTACAGCTTCAATATGAGATGTTTACCAAAATGAGTGTCTTCTCCATCTGACCCCTAGACCTATTCAAATCAGATTTATTTATACAGTGATATTTATAACATAAAGTTGGACAGTCATTATTATATCATCTTTGTCCTCAGTAGAAAGGTATATTTACCTTTTTTGTAAGATCAAGAGACGCTCTAGAATACCAAAAGAAAATTTGCTTTTAGGAACCCCAAATAATTCATCAAAGCTATGTTTAGCAGATTTGCGTTAGCAATGGCAGAGACAAGGAAATAACAGCTGCTATTTGTGGCTTGATCCCTGTCATACCTGACTGTCTCTAAGAGAGTAACTTGGCTCTTCACTATGGGTACAGAATTCTACTTCAGGTTGTGTTCTTTGGATCTTCCATGAAGTATGCATAAAGCAGGCATATTTACAGAAAGGTTTCTCTGTCCAGCCAATGAAGAACGATGGGAATGGATACACCATTCAAGTGATAAGAACTCATTCATCAGTACCATTGGCCTCCTCAGCCTATTAGGTGTTGAAAAGATATGTCCCAGCCATCCCAGAGGACCATGCAGAGATCATCACAGACAGGAGAAGAAGGTTCAAAAGGAGGTTTATTAGTGGGGCCATAGTTCCCATGGGAGAGGGAGCTACATGGTGTCTGCACCTTATCCAGGTGGCAGCTTCTCTCTCTGGGGGTAAAGGGGAAGTAGACAAGAAGTGAGTAGGAGTGGCTCATTAGGTATGGGTGGATCTGGGGGCTAGTGGGAGGAGCTGAGGACCTGAGGCTAAGGAAATGCAAACAGGTATAAGAACCTCTGTGGTGTCATCCATGAAGAATAGGAAATGAAGAAAGCCACCTTGGCTTTTTCATTAACATGTTACACAATCTTGTGCAAATCATTTCCACATATGGCTTTTTACAAACTGGTCATATCATTGTAAGTAAGAGCTGGGCAATAACGACTTAGCATCTTAGTCAATTCTCTACCTAGCATAAATTCTAAACAGTACCAGATTTTGGGATTTTTTTTTGGGGGGGGGGGCAAATGAGGCAGACTTGCCCTGCATCCTCATGGAGTTTCTAGTTCCATGAAGATGACACCAAATGTTAATTTGAAAAGGACTTTCCATGTGGGGTAAGCAAAATCAAGAGGAGTACATTTTGGAGCATATAACCTAAATCTATGAAATTTTTACAATATGGGAAGTTGTTTAAATGGTTTGGTGGTAGAGAAAGAAAACTATACTTATGTTTCAGAAATTCATAATAGAAGAAAATATGGCTCCTGAGAAAATCTGTAGGAATGGATACAAAGTTTGTTGGTTGCCTTTTGAATTTCTAAGAATTGATGGATAGGTAGATAAAGGTACACTGGTAGCTGATCTGCTGATATTCCAAATGAAAGAAACATGATATTTTTTTTCTTGGTCATGGGGCTTGAACTCTGGGCCTAGGCTCTGTCCCTGAGCTCTTCAGCTCTACTCCCTGAGCCACTTTCTAAACATGATTTTTAATATAGAATGGACCGCCTGTTCTATATGATGGTAGTCTACTCTATTCTATGAATAGTGAGAATAAAGTTGAGAACTTCTTGTGTGGAGTGTTTAACAGCTACCGGTAAAAAGTGAGACTAGAAGCCATCTGGTGGTGGCTCAGTTATAATTCTAGCTTCTTAGGAGATTGCAATCTGAAGGTTGGGATTCAAAGCCAGCCTAGGCAGGAACTTCCATGAGTCTCTCACCTTCAATAGCCACCAAAAAGCCAAAGTAGAGCTGTGGCTCAAGTGATAGAAAGCCAGCCTTGAGCGAAAAAGTTAAGGGGCAATGCCCAGGCCCTGAGGTCAAGCCCTAGTATGAGCATACACAGAAAGTAGATACTTCTTAAGGTATCCTCTATACTTATGAAATGACTATTCACAACGTGGGAGTAAATGCCAACAAGCGCAAGTACCCCTCATTCCCAAGTGGGAGCAGTACAGATCCTGGTGATGGATTGAGGACGCCCCAGTATGGTGATGGACGTAAATGTTCATGCTTGCTTTGAGATAGAGCACTCTTCCCCCTGGTGTCAGAGCCTTTGTGTTCCTTTGCTAATCCAGTTGACTTGAGCATATAAAACTCCATGTCTTGCTGTATACATTTTCAATGATACAGAGAACAGAAACAGTTTTACCTTAAGAAACTTGAATAAGCAACTTGAGATGGTGAATGTTATGGAAATGAAAATGGCAGATATTCTCCACTTCCTGTGACACAGATCAGGGCACAGTGATGAGGGTGCCCCCACGAATATCCCCAGTAAGTCTTTCTCAGGCCTACTGAATCCAAAAGGCTGGACATGACATGCTCAGTGACTTTTCTGCTGAGAGTGGACAAGGACAAGTTGCCTTTTGAAGGGGTGTTCTTGTTTCTTCTCTTTTGTCTGCTTTGTTTACAAATTAAGAAGCTAATTCTTCCAATTCTTGCTCTGTGATGCTTGGCTTGGAACTTGAGGCCTTTTCCTTGCTTCATTTAAGCCACTCCTCCAGTTCCTTTTTTTTTTTTTTTTTTGGCTTTTGAGTTATCTTTGGATAGTCTTTTGGGCTGGCCAGCCCTCCCCTTCCTCTATCTCTTCCACCTTTCTCCCTTTGCCTCTGCCCTTTTCACTCTTCTTCCCCTTTAACTCCTCCTCCCCTCCCTCCCCTGCTTTTCATTTGATCAGGTGGTCTCAAGACTGTGCTCCTCCCTACCTCTGTTCCCCAGTATCTGGGAAACAGAAGTGTGCCACGATGTCCGGCTTCCTTTCCCTTTCTCACTGTACTAATTCCGTTGGTAATTATGTAAAAGGATACCAATACTACATGGAGTTTCAATTCCCTGTAGCTTATTCGATGTGTGGGAGCAAGCATTCTTTCAAGGCCCCAGTCTGCTCTGCTTCTGATTGCTTTGTAAGGGTGTAAAATCAACTCTGTGACATGACCCACATGGAAGCCATCCAAGACCTATCATGAAAAACTGTTTGGGTGCCCTCCTTACCATGTTAAAGACTTTCTGGGGTGGTTTGGTGGAAGTGGAGAATGTGAAAACTGTGTATGGATGACTCTGAGCTGCAGGCTGAAACCTGAAACCCAGGATATGACTGGCTACACCTAGAAGCATTGCTACCTAACCTGGCTTGCCAAGATGGGTGAAGTTTGGTGGGGTGGTTCAAAGTGCCATGGAATTTCACAATGCCCCCATCCCTCCCCAATTTGTGTTAACAATGGTGATTCTTACGTGGAGATAGGAGGAACTGAGCTAAATAGGAGTTCACTGCTCCACCAGTTTCTTCCCAATTGAATTGTGAGCTAACCCTTGTCTTCTTTGGTGATGGACAAAATCAGTAGAGAAAGCAGATAGTTTCTCCAACCCATCAGCTCTAAGATACCTGAAATGCAGTCAATGTTGCACTTGTGTATAGTAGATACAGCCACAGCCATGAACTTTGGGCTAGTATTCCAACAGCTAGAATAAGTGGAATTAATACTGTCATTCAACTTACTGTGGAACTTCTTCCCCTCAAAATTTGGAATTTCTATGAGTACAGGATAATTTGGAATTGCGATGGCACTTCTGACGTCATTGCATCCAGAGACGTCACTGCCTCTTCAGTTGAAGGCCTTATTCTCTTCATGAATGGTAGTTGAAATGTATTCATTTCCCTTCCTAATGTGTTCCTTACATTGATCACTAGATTCATGCAGTTTTTGTTATAAGGGCATACTTATAGGCTTTGACACCTAAAATGTAAAAAAAAAATTATAATTTCAATTTATAGGCGTTCTGGTCTTCATTATGGACATGAAGCTTTAATTCTTGTATTTAAAATATATTCACACGTTATAAAATACAATGATCATATTTACTCTAATTGAGTAAATTGTATCAAGCTCTAGCTTGTACATTATGGTATAACTGGGAGTCAGAATATATGTCTAGATAGTCTTCTTTGTTATCGGTTCCTCTCGCCTCTTCTCCCACTCTTCTCACCTCTTTTCCTCCTCTTCCTTCTCCCTTTTCTTCCCAAAGAGCTCAGTGTTCCTCACTGAACGTGAGGAACCTATTCCTTAATCTGTTCGCACTAGGAAGTTGGGGAAATGCACAATGTAACCCACTGTGATATCATACATCACAAACATCAACATCTCTCACCCCATCCGTCTGCCTTAAAGTCTGAGATTTTTTTAAGCCTTTAAGTCATCCCAAGTTTTGACATGTTTCTGTGCATTTTTTCATTTTTCTTTGTGCTTTTATATTTTTGTTGCCAGCACCAGGGCTTGTACCCAGGTCCTGAGTGCTATCCCTTAGCCTTTGCACTCAAGGATAGTGGTCTACCACTTGAACCACAGCTCTGTTTCCTGATTTTTTGGTGATTAATTGTAGATGAGAGACTTTCTGGTGCATGCTTTCTTTGAACCTTGATTCTCAGAAATCATTCTCTTGAGGATTACAGACATGAGCCACTGGCACCTTGCTCCTTTGAGCTTTTATTCTTCACACATACGCACATAGAGTCTTGTCAACAAGTTGCTGCTGCCATTAACTTTTTAATATAGTTATTGTTAACACTAGAGTTTTGTTGAGCAGTTAAGGTTTAGCTGGCCAAATAGTATCTGCAACATAACTTTCCCCCAAATTACAATGTCCCTTAGTATCTGAAGTGGGTTGGCTCTACAACCCATGTGGCTAATGAAGTTCTTTTGATATAAAACAGTATAATATTTGCATATAAACTACAAACATCCTTCATATACTTTGTCTTCTCTAGATTGCTTACAGTAAGTAATATAATTGAAATAATGTGTAGCTAGATTTTATACCATGTTATAGGGCATTATGACAAGAAAACAGTGTGAATGTGTTTTAGTACAGATGCACTGCTTTTCCCTTAAAGATGTACAATCTGTAGTTGGTTGAATTTGCATATGCAGAGTATTTATTTGTGCATTATTTATAGAAACTATGCTGTAAGAAAGTTGGTCTTTGGTAAAATGATGATGGTTCTATGTTGAAACTGAAATGGACACCATGAGGAGACTGTGAGTTTTGTGTCTGCATTTAAATGACAGGCAAGATCTTGAGAAATTACTAATATTGTAGCCAATATTGACTGAGAAATCCAATGCATTTCACAGAGAGAGTGTAAATCTGGCCACATTGTAACGAGTACAACAGAAGGAAAATTGAAAGACTAACTTGTTCCCATTGAAATGAATGTCCACTGTCATCAGGTGTTTGAGCAGGGAGTTGTGGATAGCTCTTTGGCCAAGCAAAGCACATTTTATACGTGTCTGGTAGGACATGCAATAGAATGACACAGCAGCTCTACAAGCTATTGAGCTTTGGTGAGTGATTGTTTTCCCTTCCATATATCGTTTCAAACTATGGGCTTCAAGGAAGTCTGGAACATAAAAATGACTTTTTGTTTTGACAGACCTGGGGCTTGAACTCAGGGCCTGGGCACTGAGCTTTTGCTCAAGGCTGGCACTCAGCTCTACTCTGAACTATCTGTTGGTTGGAGCTAAGTGTCTTGTGGACTTTTCCTGCCCAGGCTTGCTTTGAACTGTGATCCTCAGATCTCATTTCTGAGTAGCTAGGATTGTAGGCATAGGCCACCAGTACCTGACTTCCTGACTTTTTCTCCTCTGTCCTTTGTCCTCCTCCTCAGGCCCCCTTCCTTCCTTCCTCCTCCATTTTTCATCTTTCTTCTTTTTTCCCCTTTTCTTCATTGCTTTGCTTTCTGAGAGAAGTCAGTGATCAGCCAACCATGAAATGGGAAAGTGGACCAAATAAGGCTGGATAATTTATTTGAGCCAAACAGAGGTATTATAATCTATTAAAAATATTTAGCCAAACACACTGTATCTGTGACTTTATCTCCTAACCCTGCAGACTGTCTGGTAGTTGCCCAGTACCTGAGGCAGGAAGGCGGACCCGTGTGCCTGAACTTTCCAGTCATGTCTTTGCAACTGGTAGTTTTTAATAAAAGAAAAACTCTACCATTGTGAAATTACATCAGTGAAGAAACCATAGCTTTTTATGTTCTTGTATATGCTTTTCTTCTGTGCAACGTTATTCAATGCCCTAAACTTCAGCTAATTTTGAGATATTTTCTTGAATATGGAGATTAGTCTGGAAATCAGGCTAGGAATAAATGAAGTGCTGGTGTGGTAATAAAATTTATGTTACCATTTTATGAATATGAAAATGTCTAATTGTTATAACACAAGGTATCTTTGGATTAAGAAGTCTAGGACATTTTATTCTTTTACACCTTTTTTTTAAAGCAGGAAAACCTTTGCTTCTACCATCAGTCTTGAAGCAGAAATCCCAGAAAAAAGAATTTTATAATCAGTCACAAAGAATTCCTACACGCATCATGTATCCCTTCCTCATCATTTCCCATTTCTTAGGAGTCTCCACATTGTTTAATTGTAATCATGTGCAACTAGCATTTGAAAGCTTCACACTGCTTTCACATTTATGGGATATGATGAGAAGATTAAGAATGGTTGAAACTTAAGAATAAATACAGGAAACTTAAGAGTAGATGTAGAAATGCGACTCCACCAGGCTTTCATGGAGCACACATTACCTCAGTGGGCTTCGTGTTGTGGCCATCCATAATAGAAGAACAAACTAGAAGGTGCACTCTCCCAAACAACCCTCATTCTAGTCAGGCCCCTCTCCTGTACTCTGCTTTGCAATTCTGTAGCAGGAATCTAAACTCTGGTTTCCTTCCATTGCATTGGTGTTGTTTGACCTGACTTTCCCTCAGCTTGGAACTTACGCATATGGGACTCAGGTGGCAGGGCCCTGCCTTTCCAGGGCCTGCACTTAGTATTCAATCTATTGTGGAGCAGAGGGATGTTCATGACCCATAGCAAAACTCCTCCCACGTCCCATAAAGTGACATGTTGTTTCTATTAAGGGATCATTTTCTTAAGTGAAATCATGACCAGTTATGATGGCATGGAAGTATACAGAGGCCAAGTGATATGTGTTACTTTAATTACCGAGAGAAGTATCTATTACGATTCCATAATGGTTCAAAGAAGAATTTTAAGACTGAAACATTGGTTTTTTTGTTTGTTTAGTTCAGAAGTAATTGAAATGGAATATGTAAATAGAGTCAAAGTGGACTTTTCCAGTGAGAAAGAGAAGTCAATTGCACTTCGAAAGAAACTATATGACTATAGCAAGAAAGACATCGCCAATTAACAAATATTTATTTTCCTTTGCTATTCTCTGCTATTTATCCTGTTACATAGTAGTGGAATGAATTAGGAAGAGAGTGATGTAGAGTGCATGGTTTTCCATTGCAACACAAACTGTATCTATCTATCTATCTATCTATCTATCTATCTATCTATCTATCTATCTATCTACCTATATTTTTGCTGTTCCCGGGGTTTGAACTCAGGCTTGGACACAGTTCCTGAGCTTTTCTTGCTTATGGCTAGCACTCTGTCACTTGAGCAATAGCTCCACTTCCAGCTTTTTGGTGGTTTAATTGAAGAGAAGAGTTTCACAGATTTTTCCTGCCCAGGCTGGCTTAGAACCTCGATCCTCAGATCTCAGCCTCCTGAATAGCTAGGATTACTGGCTACAGCCACTGGCTTCCAGCTTACTTTCCCTATAGTCTTAAACTATGTAGGAATCAACTCTTTGGTAAGCTTTTTTTCATTTTTATGTTTATATTAGTAATGATTATTTTGTCTCCATTTTCCTATCTTATGATTATTAATTTGAAGGCAATTGTTTATTTTTTATTTGATTAGTTATTTTTTTAAAAAAG
>NW_025959151.1:0-31088 GCF_023159225.1 Perognathus longimembris pacificus | reverse complement strand
TGGAGAAGATAAGAAGGGCTAGGCCAGGGTGAGGCAGTTGTAATTTCCCCAGAAGAAGTGAAGAGGTGCATGGGACGTGTGCAGCCTGTGAAACCTCAAGAGGAGGAGGGGGAAATTGGGGAAGCAGAGGCAGAGGCAAAGAGGCAGTGACGCAGAGGTATGTGTGAGTTGAAAGCAGTCCAGAGCAGCAAGGGCAGGGACAGGAGGGCTAGGAGAGAGAACTCGGATGGAGTTATCAGCAAAGGAGGTATGTGTGCAGGGACAAGCCTCAGAACTCAGCTGCAGATGGCAGGTGGTGGCTAGGAAGGCCAGGTTGGCGCCCCACCACCCTGGGACCAAGTAGAAGGGAGAAGAGGCAAGGGATACTGGGGCACAGGCTTGCCCAATTCTCTGCGCGCAGCGCTGTGCTTTAGGGTGTAGACCGAGGGGTAACGAATGCCATCCTTGGTTGGGGCACTACTGGGGCGTGATCATGTGGTCCTGTTCATTGACATTTCTGCCTTGATTGCTTTCCCGAAGAGTTTGTTGCTACCCAGGTCTCCGAAGCTGCATGGTTCAGGGAATGGGAGATGGTGAGGACAGCAAGGGGAGGCCCAAGTGCCAATGGACTGTCCAGTAAGCAGCCGCTGGGCTCCTTAGCCACGCCCACCACAAGAACAACACCCTGGACTTGAGCAAGTAGGACACAGTCCTCGAAAACCCCATTAGCACCTTCCAAGCCACTGTTACTGGGTGCGCTCACGTGTGCGTGTGTGTGCCCCTGCTTGCCTACATGCGTGCGTTCCTGATGCTGTACAAGAGTGTGCTTCCTAAGCCTAAGTCTGCATATGTGCAAATAGGTATGTGGATGTAGATCCAGGAGGACCCGGCACAGTGTGTTATAGTGAGCATGTGGGGGTGGCGGGGGAGGAAGAGAGGAAAGAGAGAGAGAGAGAGTCGGCTCGCCTGTGAGGAATTTTTTGTTCATGTGCGGTTGCATGAGTGTGTCAGGTATGAGGTTGGACAGAGGGAGTGCAAAGTGTTTACGCGTTACTTGTTTTTTTGAAGTTCCCGGAAATCAATCATAGGCGAAGGCTCCCCTCTTTGCTGTTCGCTACACAAAGGTCTCCGTACTTGATGCCAAGCTGCCTCTGCTCTTGGAGATCTGCATGACAGTGATGATGCTGCCTATGAATATCATTGCTGGGTGCTAGTGTGCCTTGGTCACGGCAGGGAAGGGTCAGATATCCCTTTCCCTGGTGTCTTAGCAGAGCTTCCTGAAGGGAGCCTAAAACATATGGCTGTGAGCCACGGGCACCAGGATTGCCAGCTCCTGCCTCTAGCCAGTATAATCCTTGGCTGCTCAATAGCAGGAAGTAGCAGGCAGGTATCTGGGCCAGAGAGGCCAAGGCAAGCGGGAAGACAAGAGTTAAGCAGACACTAGCGCAGAAAGGAGATGCCCAGATTCGCTGGCCTGCTAACCTTGTATCTCCCTTATGCTCCTGAGCAAGAGAGATGAGGTTGATTGTGAGAGAGGTGGCGGATCCATACACCAGCCACTTCCAGGACTGGCAAGGGCAGAGGCGGTGGGAGCTGTGTCACACGGGTTCAACCAGGATGTGGGAAGATGGAGCAGGAGGGGAGGTGGAAAGTGTATTTGCCTAGGACCCTGGCCCAAGCCGTTCCCAGCAGAATGGTCAGGGGAGGGATGTGCGGCTCTACACATCCTGTGCATCCCCGAAGGCCTGTGAGAACTAGTGAGAACTTACAGCAAACCCCCAAGGGAGGCCCCTGTGCCCTTTTTGCTATGGCAACTCCAGTTGGAACACTGGCTCAAGTCAGCAGGAGGCGCCTAGTAACCTGGCCATGTCACAGAGCTCCAAACCATATGGGCACTGCCCAGAGGCTTCCCAGCACCCCAGGTGCAAATGCACTGTTAGTGAGGCACCAGGAGGCCCTGCTGGCCTGTGAGCACCAACTGCCTACCTCTAAGCAGCCTCACTACCCCTCCCTTAAGGCTGTTCCTGTTGGAATGCAAATGAAAGCACACATCAACAAAGTGGGCAAGGAATGGAGAAACAAAACATCGGCCACCCCCTGGAGGCTTTTCTGCATAGTGGGTCGCATATGTACAGTCCTTCCTGCTCAGAAAAACACAGGGCTGCTGCCTAGCAAGCCAGGCAAGGTCTTCAGGTGGTCTTGGCCAAGGGGGCAGAGGCCGTTTCCAGACCAATCGGATGTCAGTCATAAAAACCAGAAGGCAGGAAAGGAGTGCCGCTTCCCTCCTACCTTTGTCACAAACCTCCTGTGCACAGAAAAGGAGCAAGGGGCTTGGGCACAGAGCAGGCAGACAACAGATTAGATAAATGGGGGATTGGTGTTCACCAGAGGACTGAGAGATCCCAGGTGTGCAGAGGGTGAGAGCAGAGGGAGATTTGGAGAAGATAAGAAGGGCTAGGGCCAGGTGAGGCAGTTGTAATTTCCCCAGAAGAAGTGAAGAGGTGCATGGGGACGTGTGCAGCCTGTGAACCTCAAGAGGAGGAGGGGGAAATTGGGAAGCAGAGGCAGAGGCAAAGAGGCAGTGACGCAGAGGTATGTGTGAGTTGAAAGCAGTCCAGAGCAGCAAGGCAGGGACAGGAGGGCTAGGAGAGAGAACTCGGAGGGAGTTATCAGCAAAGGAGGTATGTGTGCAGGGGACAAGCTCAGAACTCAGCTGCAGATGGCAGGTGGTGGCTAGGAAGGCCAGGTTGGGCGCCCCACACCCTGGGACCAAGTAGAAGGAGAAGAGGCAAGGGATACTGGGGCACAGGTTTGCCCAATTCTCTGCGCGCAGCGCTGTGCTTTAGGGTGTAGACCTGAGGGGTAACGAATGCCATCCCTTGGTTGGGGCACTACTGGGGCGTGATCATGTGGTCCTGTTACATTGACATTTCTGCCTTGATTGCTTTTCCCGAAGAGTTTGTTGCTACCCAGGTCTCCGAAGCTGCATGGTTCAGGGAATGGGAGACTGGTGAGGACAGCAAGGGGAGGCCCAAGTGCCAATGGACTGTCCAGTAGCAGCGCTGGGGCTCCTTAGCCACGCCCACCACAAGAACAACACCCTGGACTTGAGCAAGTAGGACACAGTCCTCGAAAACCCCTTAGCACCTTCCAAGCCACTGTGTACTGGGTGCGCTCACGTGTGCGTGTGTGTGCCCCTGCTTGCCTACATGCGTGCGTTCCTGATGCTGTACAAGAGTGTGGCTTCCTAAGCCTAAGTCTGCATATGTGCAAATAGGTATGTGGATGTAGATCCAGGAGGACCCGGCACAGTGTGTTATAGTGAGCATGTGGGGGTGGCGGGGAGGAAGAGAGAGAAAGAGAGAGAGAGAGGTCGGCTCGCCTGTGAGGAATTTTTTGTTCATGTGCGGTTGCATGAGTGTGTCAGGTATGAGGTTGGACAGAGGGAGTGCAAAGTGTTTACGCGTTACTTGTTTTTTGAAGTTCCCGGAAATCAATCATATGGCGAAGGCTCCCCTCTTGTGCTGTTCGCTACACCAAGGTCTCCGTACTTGATGCAAGCTGCCCTCTGCTCTTGGAGATCTGCATGACAGTGATGATGCTGCCTATGAATATCATTGCTGGCTGCTAGTGTTGCCTTGGTCACGGCAGGGGAAGGGTCAGATATCCCTTTCCTGGTGTCTTAGCAGAGCTTCCTGAAGGAGCCTAAAACATATGGCTGTGAGCCACGGGCACCAGGATTGCCAGCTCCTGCCTCTAGCCAGTATAATCCTTGGCTGCTCAATAGCAGGAAGTAGCAGGCAGGGATCTGGGCCAGAGAGGCCAAGGCAAGCGGGAAGACAAGAGTTAAGCAGACACTAGCGCAGAAAGGAGATGCCCAGATTCGCTGGCCTGCTAACCTTGTATCTCCCTTATGCTCTGAGCAGAGAGATGAGGTTGATTGTGAGAGAGGTGGCGGATCCATGCACCAGCCACATCCAGGACTGGCAAGGGCAGAGGCGGTGGGGAGCTGTGTCACACGGGTTCAACCAGGATGGGGAAGATGGAGCAGGAGGGGAGGTGGAAAGTGTATTTGCCTAGGACCCTGGCCCAAGCCGTTCCCAGCAGAATGGTCAGGGGAGGGATGTGCGGCTCTACACATCCTGTGCATCCCCGAAGGGTCTGTGAGAACTAGTGAGAACTTACAGCAAACCCCCAAGGGGCCCTGTGCCCTTTTGCTATGGCAACTCCTGTTGGAACACTGGCTCAAGTCAGCAGGAGGCGCCTAGTACCTGGCCATGTCACAGAGCTCCAAACCATATGGGCACTGCCCAGAGGCTTCCCAGCACCCCAGGTGCAAATGCACTGTTAGTGAGGCACCAGGAGGCCCTGCTGGCCTGTGAGCACCAACTGCCTACCTCTAAGCAGCCTCACTACCCCTCCCTTAAGGCTGTTCCTGTTGGAATGCAAATGAAAGCACACATCAACCAAGTGGGCAAGGAATGGAGAAACAAAACATCCGGCCACCCCCTGGAGGCTTTTCTGCATAGTGGGTCGCATATGTGCAGTCCTTCCTGCTCAGAAAAACACAGGGCTGCTGCCTAGCAAGCCAGGCAAGGTCTTCAGGTGGTCTTGGCCAAGGGGGCAGAGGCCGTTTCCAGACCAATCGGATGTCAGTCATAAAACCAGAAGGCAGGAAAGGAGTGCCGCTTCCCTCCTACCTTTGTCACAAACCTCCTGTGCACAGAAAAGGAGCAGAGGGGCTTGGGCACAGAGCAGGCAGACAACAGATTAGATAAATGGGGATTGGTGTTCACCAGAGGACTGAGAGATCCCAGGTGTGCAGAGGGTGAGAGCAGAGGGAGATTTGGAGAAGATAAGAAGGGCTAGGCCAGGGTGAGGCAGTTGTAATTTCCCCAGAAGAAGTAAAGAGGGTGCATGGGGAGGTGTGCAGCCTGTGAACCTCAAGAGGAGGAGGGGGAAATTGGGAAGCAGAGGCAGAGGCAAAGAGGCAGTGACGCAGAGGCATGTGTGAGTTGAAAGCAGTCCAGAGCAGCAAGGGCAGGGACAGGAGGGCTAGGAGAGAGTACTCGGAGGGAGTTATCAGCAAAGGAGGTATGTGTTGCAGGGGACAAGCCTCAGGAACTCAGCTGCAGATGGCAGGTGGTGGCTAGGAAGGCCAGGTTGGGCCGCCCCACCACCCTGGGACCAAGTAGAAGGGAGAAGAGGCAAGGATTCTGGGGCACAGGCCTGCCCCATTCTCTGCGCGCAGCGCTGTGCTTTAGGGTTTAGACCTGAGGGGTAACGAATGCCATCCTTGGTTGGGGCACTACTGGGGCGTGATCATGTGGTCCTGTTACATTGACATTTCTGCCTTGATTGCTTTCCCGAAGAGTTTGTTGCTACCCCAGGTCCTCCGAAGCTGCATGGTTCAGGGAATGGGAGACTGGTGAGGACAGCAAGGGGAGGCCCAAGTGCCAATGGACTGTCAGTAAGCAGCGCTGGGCTCCTTAGCCACGCCCACCACAAGAACAACACCCTGGATTGAGCAAGTAGGGACACAGTCCTCGAAAACCCCTTAGCACCTTCCAAGCCACTGTGTACTGGGTGCGCTCACGTGTGTGTGTGTGTGCCCCTGCTTGCCTACATGCGCGTGTTCCTGATGGTGTACAAGAGTGTGCTTCCTAAGCCTAAGTCTGCATATGTGCAAATAGGTATGTGGATGTAGATCCAGGAGGACCGGCACAGTGTGTTATAGTGAGCATGTGGGGGTGGCGGGGAGGAAGAGAGAGAAAGAGAGAGAGAGAGAGTCGGCTCGCCTGTGAGGAATTTTTTGTTCATGTGCGGTTGCATGAGTGTGTCAGGTATGAGGTTGGACAGAGGGAGTTCAAAGTGTTTACATGTTACTTGTTTTTTGAAGTTCCCGGAAACCAATCATATGGCGAAGGCTCCCCTCTTGTGCTGTCCTCTACACAAAGTTCTCCGTACTTGATGCCAAGCTGCCTCTGCTCTTGGAGATCTGCATGACAGTGATGATGCTGCCTATGAAAATCATTGGCTGGGTGCTAGTGTGCCTTGGTCATGGCAGGGAAGGGTCAGATATCCCTTTCCCTGGTGTCTTAGCAGAGCTTCCTGAAGGAGCCTAAAACATATGGCTGTGAGCCACGGGCACCAGGATTGCCAGCTCCTGCCTCTAGCCAGTATAATCCTTGGCTGCCCAATAGCAGGAATTAGCAGGCAGTGATCTGGGCGAGAGAGGCCAAGGCAAGAGGGCAGACAAGAGGTAATTGGAAACCTGCCCAGGGAGGAAATGCCCGGATCCGATGACCTGTTTTTCTTGTATCTCCCTTGTGCTGTCAGGAAGACAGATGACATTGAGGGCGAGAGAGGTGTCAGATCCAGACCCTGGCCGCTTCCAAGTCTGGCAAGGGTTGAGGCGGTGGGCAAGCTGTCCCACACGGGTTCAGCCAGGATGTGGGAGGATGGAGCAGGAGGGACGGTGGAAATTGTATTTACCTAGAAACATGGCCCAAGCCAGCCCCAGCAGAATGGCCATGGAGGGATTTGCGGCTCCAGAGGTCCTGTGAACTTCAACTATGACACTGTAACACAAGGGCTGGAGGAAGGACTGACAGGATGACTTGCATTGTGCAGGTGTTTCTACCAGAAGAAAGAAGGCATTGTAGCAGGCAGGGTCAAGGCTAAGGCTACAGAATGAAAGTCATGTTTTCTGGCCCATGGGGAAACTGAAGTATGCAAACGCTGGGCTGACAGCTACCATTTTATAACAGATGATCTGCTAATTGCATTTTATTAAATACTAAAAAAAGTTGGATGAGTAAAAGCATAAATAATACTCGAAATGAGTACTAACTATGAATAAGGGCATCCAAAGTCACAGGAAAACTTTCTTTAAGCACAAAAAATGGATTCCACGACAGCATTTATTTCAAAATTTCTGTCTTCTCAGAATTAATGTTTTAAACAATGATTCGTATAACTATCAATATTCCAATGGTCTTCAAGTTAATGCATACAAACATCAAATTTTGTAAGGTTTACAAAGATATGAAATCCAAATTATAAGGTGATATAACTGTGGTAGATATGGAGAACTGCAATTTCTAGCAATAAGCAAATAAAGTAAAGGTAAACTCTGGAGACTAAGTTGTTTTTTATTTACATAAGGAGTTTTTGACTAGTAAATACCCAATCAATGTAAGAAGAAAAGGTATTCTCATCAGTGATAGTTGAATACTATCCTATCTCAAAAACATTCTGGCTTTCTCTGAAATGGTTTTTGAGAGGAGTCACTGTTTTGATTTTCCTTCTAAGTGTATAATGATTTAGCTCTAATGATACAAATGACTTAAATTAACATAATTCTGAGTGCATACTTGACTAACAAATCTTGAGATTTTAGATATATTTTAGGATTAAAGTGATTCCCAATTCAATGTTTCTATCGGACTGAAACTACCGTGCTATCTCCTCATTTCTTCTGAGTAGACACTATTAAACTTCTCCATGAGTTTACATATTTTTTACAAACTTATTAAAATCATCAGGGACTCTGTCTTATGGTGTAGGAAGGACAGAAACACAAAACCAAAATGAAGCCAAACCTTCAAGAAGTTGACACAAAAAGTACACAAAAAGTCAGCCCTGGAAATAAGGGCAGAATAAGGGAAATAAGGGCTATCATTAGAAAGTAACCTAAAGGTTCAGGGGAAGAAGAAATTAATTTTGGACAGGAAGACCAGTATCTGAACTGGCCTCCAAGAGGCCTGAAGTTAGAAGGCTGTTTGCGTGTTCCATACTAGCGGGAACAAATCACAGAGGGGAAAAAAAAGAAAAGAACAGAGGGAAATCTGGGAATATGGAAAGGAGCTCCATTGTGAAAGGCTTTTAGTATCAGACCAGGAAGGGACTAAAGGAAAAGCAGTCAATTCAGGTTTTTAAGAAGAAAAAAATGCAATCAAAAACAGCTCAAAAGTAAGAGTTCTCCTCACTGTTCCTCAATAATCAGCTCTTGTCTGTTGAAAACAAAAAGTAGTGTGCCTATGGTCCATACCTGTAATGAACCTACTCAGAATGCTGAGATATGCAGATCACAATTTGAAGCCAGCCTGGGCAGAAAAGCCCATGAGACTCACGTCTAATTAATCATCAGAAAGCAAAAGGGGGAGCTGGGGCTCCAATGGCACAGCGCTGGACTTGAACAAAAATGCTCAGCTATAGTGCCCAGGCCCTAGTTCAAACCTCAAGAGCACACACACACACACACACCACACACACACACACACACACACACACACACACACACACCAGCTCAGAGATTACTAGACATAATAGCCTAAAAGTTGTCATTTGAGCCTAAATAAAGCTATATACAATGCTGATTGGGAATAACTACAAGGCCTTTAGAAGTAACAAATGCCATTTGTAAGGAAATGGAAGGACTTGGAAAAAATTATACTAAATGAAGTGAGACAGACCCAAAGAAACATGAACACTATGGTCTCCCTTATTGGGAATAATTAGTACAGGTTTAGGCAAGTTATAGCAGAGCATCACAAGGCCCAATTGCTATACCCTTATGAACACATAAGATGATGCTAAGTGAAATGAACTCCATGTTATGGAGACAATTGTTATATCACAGTTGTAACTACTTTCAATGACCCATGTGTATCTGTAGCTTCTACTATTGATGATGTTCTTGTATCACCTTCCTGTGGTTGTACCTACACTATCTCTGTAATTTATCTGAGTATATTGGAAACCGTGTATACTGGTATTGGAAACTAGGAAATTGAAAGGGAATACCAAAATTGAGAGTCACAGGGTAAAAAAAGACAAACAAATACAAAAGCAATACGTGCAAAAATGTTTGGTGTAAGTGAACTGAACAACTCAGGGGGGGAAAGGGTAAGGGGGAGAGTGGAGTGGGGTTTGAGGAACAAGGTAACAAACAGTACAACAAATGTATCCAATGCCTAATGTATGAAACTGTAACCTCTGTACATCAGTTTAATAATAAAAATTTGAAAAAAAAGAAAAAAAAGAAAGGAATTACGTCACAAGGATAGTAAAAAAAATATAAGTAACAAATGTAAGACTTATAGAAAAGCATGAACTGGATGACAGCAAGACAGAAAATAAAACAGTAGGCAGCTATCAGGAGGAATAGAATGAGCCAATAGATTCAGTCTTGGAGGTACGATGTAGAAGGTGACACTAACCCATTTTATTTGGGATGACCACCCTGTAACTACAACTCAAAACCCCAGAGGTGAAAGTCAACACAGAAGTTTCTTCCAAACAGAGGACAACGTCAATATCAAGACATTAAAAAAAGAGAGAGAAAGAGAGAGAGAGAGATCCAGTAAAATTCATGGGGGCTGTTCTTGCCAGCCCAAGGAAGAAAGGATTCTGAGGGGAAGAGACCAGCGAAAAAGAAGACAATCAAGAAAAATGTCATAAAAGAGAATGTAAGTTTGAGCAAGGAAGAACACTCAGAGAGACAAATGCTAGAGAGAGGGGAAACACCTGAGAAAGCACTTACGGTCTTCCTGTCAAAATCATCTTCCCCTTTCACACATCCTACAGAATTGTTAAAACGATGACTGGTCTAGTCCTTGGCTAAGGTAGTTTGAAGTTTTTTAACCTATACCAACCTTGGTCTATTGATGACATGGGTCATGAATATCTGGGTCCTACGTGAAGGTTAAAATCTCATTGCTACCCAGGCTGTAAGCATGTAATCTATAATGGCACTGGACTCGGCTCTCCACTCCACTTCCCTCCATGGATACAGCACTTCAGAACTATTTGACACAAATTACCTATCTTCAGAACTGGCTTGAAACTAAGCTTCCATCCATCTCTACCCGTTTAATACAATCAAGCCAACCACTGCACGAATTGCCTCCCAGCAGCCCCTCCTCTCCTTTCATTCCCTGCACGGGATCATCTGTTGGTCAGACATCAATCCTACTCTCTGGTGAACAGCTGACTCTGTTAGGGGTCGGTAGAAGGACCACCCAGCAGCTGCACCATGTTTTAGAGACAAAGCATGGTGGCCAATGTTTATGAGAATTGGAATACGGGGAAGCAAAGCAGTTAAAGCCCTTGGTAAGTGAAGAAACATTGTGCAAGTTAGCTCTTGGGAAAATGTTCTCCAGTGACTTCTCTGACATCATTCACAAGGCAGACAAGCAGGCAGTAACAGTCAACTTGCAGATTATGCACTTAATCCTCATACATTTATTTTTATTTTTTTATTTTTTTTTTTGGCCAGTCCTGGGCCTTGGACTCAGGGCCTGAGCACTGTCCCTGGCTTCTTCCCGCTCAAGGCTAGCACTCTGCCACTTGAGCCACAGCACCGCATCTGGCCGTTTTCTGCATATGTGGTGCTGGGGAATCGAACCTAGGGCCTTGTGTATCCGAGGCAGGCACTCATGCCACTAGGCTATAGCCCCAGCCCCCCTCATGCATTTATTGACACTCTACTTGGTGCGAGACATTGTGTAAAGACTAGATCATTTACCCACTTTAATTCATAGGCATGACTGAAACCCTCAAAGACTCTCTTGTTCAAATCTAGTTTGGCTTTAAGATCAGAGATCAAATGCCAGCACCTCCAGACAGATATCCATGAACCTTTCTCAGGCAACAGTAACAACTCTTTTCTCCCAAGTCTCATAGAATGCTGTTCATGGACTTCTTTTATGAAACACAATGATCCTCATACATTGTAATTCTTTACATGTGCTCTCTCCTAATAAACTTTCTCTCTATATATGCACATATACATATGTGTCTATATATATGTGTGTATACATATGTGTATATATATGTATATATACATACGTATATATGCATATATATAACTGAAATCCAAGATTCATGTCGTGATAATACCCCATTATCTTCCCACATCCCAAAGCATAATGCATCTCCTTTGATAATGAGTGCGTTCATGAGCTAGACTTTGTCCACCAAAGGCTCGATACATATTAGAGGTTTGATTATATAAAGGCAATAATCTTATTCTCTGCAATTAAAAGTCAATCTTAACATCTAAAAATAGGGAAAATAAAACTGTAAATAAGTGCAACATAGCAAATTATCCTAATTCCAATGCTAACACTTTATGTGGTACAATTTGATCATGATGAGATTCAACTTCACCTTTCATCTTTCTATCTAATAGAGTTTTCTAAAAAGAAACAAATACATTAAATTACAAAAATTTATAACTTAAGTGTTTCAAGTGAACTGTTTTGAAATACTTTAGTATATGAATTATTCTTAAATCTTACGGGTTCATTAAAATGGCTCCAATGAGTATCCGATTCTCATCTATCAACAAAGTTATTTGTGAGCAAGGAAACTGGGTTACTGTGTGTTTTTGATAGTTTGGAATAGCTAAAATTCACATACCTTTCTAATTTACCATCATTTGGTTCAAATGGTCTAATTTACCAAAAGAAAATCTTGATTCTTTTTGAGAAAATACTGAGGCTACATGGGCTAAATAAATAGGAAAAAGGACCCTAAGCCTTTTTGATTTCAGGAGATGAGTATCTAGTAAGAAGAGTAATGGGTTAGTGTTTAGAATTCTAGGTCCATGCTTAGATGAATGAGCTCTTTGTTGTCAGTAAGTAGTTGGCTTTGTCATTTTTTTTTTTTGGTGCCAGTTTTGGGACTTGAACCCAGGATTCTGGGTGCTGCCCCTGAGCTTTTATGCTCAAGGCTACTATTCTACCATTTGAGCCAGAGCTCAGCTTCTGGCTTCTTAGTGGTTAATTGCAGATAAGGGTCTCACAGACTTTCCTGCCCACACTGACTTTGATCCACAATACTCAGATCTTAGCCTCCAGAGCAGCTAAGAATATGGGCACCTAGGTGTCTAGTACCCGGTTACTGGTTCTCTTGCCTTTAAACTAGATATGAGAACTTTAAAAGCTTGAAAATTGAAATTAAGTCAGAAGTAAGGAAATGGAAAAACCTCCCATGCTCCTGGATTGGGAGGATTAATATAATCAAAATGGCAATATTGCCAAAGGCTATCTACAAATTCAATGCAATACCCATTAATATCCCACCACCATTTTTTAATGAAATAGAGGAAGCAATCCAGAAATTCAAATGGAACAATAAAAGACCTAGAATAGCAAAAACAATCCTAGGCAGAAAGAACAGTGCTGGAGGAATAACAATACCCAACTTCAAGCTGTATTATAAAGCTATAGTAATAAAAACAGCTTGGTATGGGCACCAGAACAGGCCTGAAGACCAATGGAACAGAATTGAAGACCCAGAAATGAACCCACAGAACTATGCCTACTTAATCTTTGATAAAGGAGCTAAAACAATAGTATGGAAGAAAGATATCCTCTTTAACAAGTGGTGCTGGCAAAACTGGCTCAACACATGCAACAAACTGAAACTAGATCCTTATATGTCACCCGGCACCCAAATCAATTCCAAATGGATTAAAGACTTCCAAATCATAACAGACACCCTGAAAACACTAAAGGAAGGAGTAGGAGAAATACTTGGGCTCCTTGGCACGGGACGGAACTTCCTTAACAAAGACCCAGAAACGCTACAAATCAAAGAAAGGTTGGACAAATGGGACTGCATCAAACTGCAGAGCTTCTGCACGGCAAGTGACATAGCTCGCAAGATAAATAGAAAGCCCACAGACTGGGAGAAGATCTTTACTGGACATTCAACAGACAAAGGCCTCATATCTAAAATATATGCAGAACTAAACAATTACCTTCTTTCAAAACAAAACCGCAAAGAACCAATAGCCCCCTCATCAAGTGGGCTAAAGACTTACAAAGAGACTTCTCTGATGAGGAAATGAGAATGGCCAAGAGACATATGAAAAAATGCCCTACATCACTGGCCATGAAAGAAATGCATATCAAAACAACACTGAGATTCCATCTCACCCAGTAAGAATGTCCCATATAAAGAAAACTAACAATAACAATTGCTGGAGGGGATGTGGCCAAAAGGGAACCCTAATCCATTGTTGGTGGGAATGTAAACTGGTTCAGACACTCTGGCAAGCAGTAGGGAGATTCCTCAGAAGGCTAAATATAGAACTCCCCTATGACCCAGCAGCCCCACTTTTGGGTATCTATCCAAAAGACCACAAACAAAATCACAGTAATGCCACCAGCACAATAATGTTCATCGCAGCACAATTTGTCATAGCACGAATCTGGAGCCAAGCCAGATGCCCCTCAGTAGACGAATGAATCAGGAAAATATGGTACATATATACAATGGAATTTTATATTTCTATCTGAAAGAATGCCATTGTCCCATTTGTAAGGAAATGGAAGGTCTTGGAAAAAATTATACTAAGTGAAGTGAGCCAGACCCAAAGAAACATGGACTCTATGGTCTCCCTTATTGGGAATAATTAGTACAGGTTTAGTCCTGTCATAGCAGAGCATCACAAGGCTCAATAGCTATACCCTTATGAACACATAGATGATGCTAAGTGAAATGAACTCCATGTTATGGAAACAATTGTTATATCACAGTTGTAACTACTTTCAATATCCCATATGTATCTGTAGATTCTATTATTGATGATGTTCTTGTATCACCTTCCTGTGGTTGTACCTACACTATCTCTGTAATCTTATCTGAGTATATTGGAAACCGTGTATACTGGTATTGGAACTAGGAAATTGAAAGGGAATACCAAAATTGAAAGACGCAGGGTAAAAAAAGACAAACAAATACAAAAGTAATACTTGCCAAAATGTTTGGTGTAAGTGAACTGAACACCTCAGGGGGCGAAAGGGAAAGGGGGAGGCGGGAGGGGGGAATGAGGGACGAGGTAACAAACAGTACAACAAATGTATCCAATGCCTAATGTATGAAACTGTAACCTCTCTGTACATCAGTTTGATAATAAAAATTGAAAAAAAAAATAAAATTAGATATCTCTCAAAAGGTTTTTAATGAGATGCCATCAGTATGACACAGTCAGAATAAGGTTGAATTAAGTATCTCAGTACCTGTGGCCAACTTAAATTGACACATAAACCAATTAACTACCACAAATCTGCTCATATTTATCAATATACATCATCTTACATTATACCCAATCTCTCAATACTGACAGTAACAAGCATCCTTGTATCATAATTCATACATATATAACCAGACAAACTAGCCTTTCTCCAGAAGGAACACACCAGTACATGGGCAATGTTTATACTTCACAAGATCCAATCATTTAAGTGCAATAATAGGATGTACCAGGCAAGGCACTGGTGGCTCCCACTTGTAATCCTAACTATTCAGGAGGCTGAGATCTGAAGATCAAAGTTTAAAGTCAGCCCAGGAAGAAAAATCCATTGAGATGCTCATCTCCAATTAATCACTGGAAATCCACAAGTGGAGCTCAAAGTGGTAGAGTGCTAGTCTTAAGGAGAAAAGCTCAGGGGCAGGCTCTCAGGCTGAGTTCAAGCCACATGACCAACCGAATTAAAAAAAAAAAAAGCAAGTGATGTCAAATTAACAACACTTAACACTACGATACCTCTTAGGTTTACATAACAAGCAACTTAAGGAGAACACTGGGCTTAGTATATTTACATATGTGCACATAAAACTCCTAAATGCACAAATACAATCATAAGTAAATAAAGAAGACATAGTCCTGACAATTATTTTACAGTTGCCCATGTGGTCACCTGTGGTTACTTATAATTACTTTCTCTCTCTACTTATTCTGTTTTCCCTTTGTCTCACCAAGCTACTTATGGTTTTATACTGGGCCAGGTAATACAAACCTTCATTCTTAAAGGGTCTGTACAACTGATAGTCCATTAGATATGGTAACTGTAATAGTTTTCCATCGGGGTGGGAATGTGACTTAGTGGTAGAGTGCTTGCCTAGCATGCATGAAACCCTGGGTTCGATTCCTCAGCACCACATATATAGAAAAAGCCAGAAGTGTCTCTGTGGCTCAAGTGGCAGAGTGCTAGCCTTGAGCAAAAAGAAGCCAGGGACAGTGCTCAGGCCCTGAGTCCAAGCCCTAGGACGGGCAAAAAAAAAAAAAAATAGTTTTCCATCGACCCTAATCACAGAACACGTTAATACCAAAAGGCACCTTCGGGGATCTTCTAGGACCCAGACACTAGGAAGTAGCTATCCGATACCCCCTGATTGCAAACAGATCCATCACCCCAGCCAGCACAGTAGCTTCCTTCTTTGCTTGTCCATTCAGAGGCATGAGAAAGCCACAGCGTCCAGGGAGCAGAATTCACTTCCAGTTCAATGGAACCATTGTGTCTCCCGATTGAAACATTCCTTCCTTTAGGACAAAGGCCTCTAGGTCAGCACAAAGTAAGATCATAGGAACAGGAAACAAAAATTTTGTTAATGGGTCACTAAGAGTAATCGTGGGTGGTGTCACTACCATGTTCACCATATGATTCTTCAATCCATTGATTCTAATTTCAGAGAAAAATCCCACCTATTCAATTCACAGTATCACAGTCTCCTGGGGAAGCTTGGTAGGCTTGATGGGAGTTATGGCATCATGACAAAGTCTTCCACCACACTGTCCTGCCAGCAGCTGCAGGATGTCATAGCAAACCAGTGAATTCTACCACCATGAGCATTATGTCTATCCTTTGCTGGAAGGTGAGTCCCTTGACCAGAAGCAATGCTATTTGAATATGATGGCAGATCAAACATTCTATAAGTCCATGGATGGTAATTTATCACAATCATTGCATGCAAGGAAGGTGTATATATAGGAAATGAGAATTCCAGTAAGAACAAATACTGCTCTATGACAAAAGTGATCCGAAGAAATACATCCACCATCATTAGCTTCAATCACTCTGGAAAACAGTACCCTATCAGCCACCACTACTCATCTCTTTGGTCAGCTGACTGGGCAATCAGCAATGGCCATAGCTGGGTCAGCATGGCGAGTCAGTCATGCTTTCGAAGCCATGCATATTCCCCACCCAGTGGTTCATGGCCATTTTGCACATGGCTCCATTGTGTAAGAACAGGAGTGGCATGGGAAAAAGGATGATTTCTAGCCACAAAAAGGAGCAATCTTTTCACTTAATTACAAACATCATCCTCCACTCAGGTTATCTTTTGGTATTGTGCCCACTCAGCAAGTTCTACCACCTACCTCATCCCCAATTTCCTTGTGACCAATTTTCCAGTCATGCCTCTTCTAAGTCCCTAACCAGCTAGCCAAACAATTCACACAAGAGCTCATACATCCATAAAGTCACTCAACTGGCCCCTTCTCCCTGTAAGCCAACCAACAGAGACACTGCTCAATGTTCTGCCCACCTAGAGAATTTCCCTTTCCCAGCGTCCTTTCAAGGTCATCCTAGTACAGAGTCAAAGTGCTACAACTATCTACTCTTACATGGTGCCTGAATATCACACAGAAGGTTCTGTAAAGCAGGCCCCAGTTTCTTCTTCTGTCAGCTGATCACAGGAAACTTACTCTAAAGCCACAGGTATGGAATGAGAAGAATAAGAGTGCGACAGGACTTCAGACCATAGGCATTTGGGCTATTTCTTATAACTTACTTGTTCCTCTCTTTACTACTGGGAAGCATGTATATTCTCATCTGAATATTTGAGAGGTATTGAATTTTTGAAATCTATTTTGAGATTCTATCGTTTTAGATTTTCAGAGGAATAGGAGTAGAAAGAATCATCAAGAATAAAGATTAACAGAGTTGTAATCTCACATCCTATTATTATTTTTCCAATTTCACCAAAACCTCATTTTTTCAGACTAGTGTTCAATTGAAATCCTCTTAATGCTCATGAGGCTTTTGTGGCAACATGGCAAAACGTCTAAGAATTACAAAGACCTAAGTTTGATATTTGCCAATACCATTGCTGAAGTCTTGGCAATTAAATCTCTAGGCCTCCTGTAAATTTGGGTCTTACGCATAAACTTTTAATCTACCTTCTGAGAGTACAGGGTAGATGTTGAGTGTTCTCACCACAAAAATGATAATAATCTGCGATATATATGTTAGCTAGATTTAACCACTCTATGTGTAAAATATGTTGTACTTGATAAGTATGTATCATTTTACCTGTAGATTTTTATAAATATGTTGATTAAAAATGGAGGGAATACTACCTATGAGATACTGAATGGGCTCTAAGAAAATGAGTTCAATCAGGGAAAAGCCTTTTACAGGTAATGTTTATATTTGAACAAGAGCTTAGGATTTTTTGTTTTTTTTTTTCTTTAGAAATTTTATTTAAATATACGGAAAATAGTTATGGATGGCAAAAGGTGCTATTTATCCTGTATTTTTTATTTTTGTAATTTTGTATTCTTTTATTATTTAAAAGGTGATGTACAGAGAGATTACAAGAACATGTCAGGTAATGAGTACATTTCTTTTTAGACAATGTCACCCCTTCCGCAAGCTCTCTCCCTGTGTTTTCTTCCATTCCCCCCACACAAGTTATATAGTTAATTTTCAACATAGTGTCTAGTGAGTATGTCTCTGTTTCTTTCATGGTTTTGAGCATCACAGTTATTGATAGCATGTCTGAACCTGCTTCCTGGCTCTCCCATTGCACTCCTTGATCCCAATCATTCTACAACACCACAGTAATCAAGGGGATCTTTCTAAAACATGGCACATCACTTTTCTAGCTAAAACTTTCCAATGTGTTCTTAGAATATTTGAAATTAAGTCTAAACTTTCTATTATGGTTAATAAAACTACACACAACTTCTTTTATGACTCTATATCAGTTTTCTTTTAGGCTAGATAAAGTGTGAAGTACCCTGCACACACACACATACACACACACACACACACACACACACACACACACACAACTCCTTTAGTTCTTACAAGAAAGTTTGAGAAGGTTGGCTGAAAGAGAGAAAAAAGCTGAGGAATTAAAATTAACAAACCTTCCCTAGAGCACCTAATTAGTAAGGCTTGCAACTGCTTCACACCCAGTTTTCAACAATATCTAGCACTTACTACATATCTTCTGCTAGACACTGAATGAATGTCTTTATATAAAGGTAACCACTTAATAGGACATATGCCACATGATGATATTATTATTCTCAAATGGAGAAAAAAGCTTGGACTCAAAGAAGTTAAGTAACTGGATTAAGTCACAGAAGTAGGAAATGGCAAGGCTGGAGTTTAAATAAACCCAGGACAGTCCCACTTCATACTGCTAACCCTAAGCATTTCCTCCTCCACATCCTCCTGCTCTTCCTCTTCCTATTATGCCAGTCCTGGAGCTCAAGCTCATAGCCTGGGAACTGTCCCTGGGCTTATTTTGAAGAGCTTAGGTTTTTTTAATACATTTTTAGCAAGTTTACTTAGGCTCATCTACCCTCCCATTGCAAAATGAAAAAGTTCATATTATTCTGTATGAGTCAGTACTTTGCTGAGATAAATTTTTTTCAATACCATCTGTTTCATCAAATAAAATTCCTACTCTACATTAAAGATGAGCTATTGTATCATTCATAACATCTGTACAAATACAATTTCGAGATATGTAAGGGGGTTGGAAATTTTTATCTTTCATATATTATGTTCCTACAGCTTGTTTTATGCTGTATTTTGGAGTCCAACTGGAAGATAAATCTTTGCCCCTCTGTCTGAAGTAGTTTCACGTACAACCCGTTTATGATTATAACTCTGTTGTAGTTCCTATCTCTTATATTTTTAGAGTTTTAACTCATTCCATGTTTGAAACCAAAAGACAATCGCTGTGCTATTTGTCTATGAAAGGTGATTGTGCACAGTTTAACATTTGGCAAGCAAACGAGAACCATGACTATTTCTGTTAACATAGGAGGAATCCCCATCAGGGAAGTGACTTCAACTGAAAGGAAATATTTGGATAGGAGGAAGAGGGAAGAAAAGAAAAAGAGCAAATAAAACTTGTCAAGGGACCACTGTGTTGGGAGCCTTTTCTCTAGACTCGGTGCATTGCAAAACTCCATTATGGAGGTATCATTCACATTCACACACGAGCAAAACAGTATCAAAGACTATTATTCCACACCACAGCTAATATGGTGAAGAGGGGAATGGATCCCAGCTGTCTCCTCCATGAAATTGTGCAGCTTTCAGACTGAAGCTAAGTGGACAGCATATCTACTCTGTAGCATAGTGGAGAGGGAAAGAAATGAGTCCCAGATTGGATAGTGAAGAGTGCCAACTTCAGAAAAGAACCACTGAAGGAGGGTGGGGAGAGAGGAGAGATGAGGTGCAACAGTTATCACCAGCACAAAGGAGGAAAGATAATTTCAAAGGAAGGGTACTTGAGAATGGTCAGCATTAGGAAGTTCAATCAATAAAAGAACAGGCTCTCCACCTGCTAATGCAATCACCATTAACCCAAAAAAGCATACAAATCATCATTAATGCCTTCTTCTCCCTCACCAATTAGTAGCAGGGTTCAAATGAATTCCCTTGCCAGGCCTTCCTTTCCATCCTTTCTGCCCTCACTCTACTTCAAACGTTTACTCCCCAGCTGAGAAACTTGTAGCCTGGTCTTATGGTTTCTAGTTGGTGCCCTGGATTCACCCAGCTTCTTCTCTTCAAAATAGTTTCATGTGACTCTTCTGTGCAGAGTTCAAAAGGGATTTCCCCCCACACCCCTGTCACAAATCCAGTATTTTTCCAGTCTTTACACTCTCTAGACACCTTTTTACTTTTAAGCCGCTGTCCCATATGACACTAACTAACCCTATGAGCTTTATCTGCTTGACTTGATCAGTGGCTGTGAACTACTTGCTCTCTGACCTTTATTCTATCTGTACCTCAGTTTATCAGCTGCAAACATGGAAATAATTTTTTTAAGAAAAAATAGTGCTTATCCCCTATAATTAGAGAATAAAAGATGCAAAACTCTTGAAATAGTGCCTGACTGCACTATTGAATAAGCACTCAATGAATTTTAGTTATAATTGTATTAACTTTATGATTTCATAATTAACTTTTCAGCTAAATGTCATACAAAAACCCCCAACAACAACAAATAGGACCATGAACAGTGTATTGGTACCACGTAACATTTAGCCTCCACGTTATGCTTTTAGCCACTTTGCCATGATCCCAACAAACTGCCCAAGTTCTGCCTCTAAAAGGCTCTCCATGTATTCTGACTATCTACTCTGAAGAGCCTGTCATACTTAAATGACTGATTCCTAAATATAGTCATTCTAAATCCAATCACTACCCTTTCAGAAGCGTTGTCGCTGAACTCTTTCTGAGAGCAATTGCCTACCAATTTGGAATATTTTTACTTTTTGTGTAATGCTTATTAATTTATTGCTTGTAATTTTTTTTTGCCAGTCCTGGGGCTTGAACTCAGGGACCTGGGCACTGTCACTGAGCTTCTTTTGCAGAAGGCTAGCATGCCAACAGTTGAGCCACAGCATCACTTCTGGCTTTTTCTGTTTATGTGGTACTGAAGAATCGAACCCAGGGCTTCGTGCATGCTAGGCAAGCACTATACCACTAAGCCACATTCCCAGCCCTGATTGCTTTGGTAAACTTTTAAACTACTATATTTTCCTATCACTTTTAAGTCTACAAATCACTTTGAAATCCATCTGCTCCTTAGGTTTCATTTCCCTGACTATGATTGCCTGCCCCAGGTGGCAGGAACTGAGATTTTGCTTGTCTATGTAACTCTGCCCTGCCAGGGCACTGCCAGGGAGCAGATTCCTAAACACAGGCGCATGAAGGGCATGGATTGTCCTATGCACACAGCTTCACCGTCACTGAAGAAAGAAACAAACTACTTTTCAAGTAAGAAAAAAGTCAATTAAGGTTTTTAAGGATCTCACTTTTCCTCCAAGAAATAACTTTCCAACTTTCTAGCAAATCTCTTTTTAGTTCAAATACCTGATGCTGCAAACAGTCATCTCTGTCTTGATACATCTTAATGGCTAGCAAAGTGTGGGGAGGGGTAGTTGCCATAGTGACCAAGAGAAATGTCTGTAGACAGACAATTTCTGTCACTGAGACAGAAGAGTATTTCCTGTTCATCCATCTCTAGTTTGATTTAGTATAGTAAAGCTCCAAGGCAAAGTCGATTCATTTCAATTACAGAAGACATTGCTCTGGTTCTGACTCCGCAGGAATGGTACCAGTAATGTGGCACCAACACTTGACAATGGCTCAGTCTCAGCAATAGTTTGACAAAAGAAGAATCTCACCACTTGTCGACTGACACCAGTAGAGTCACATCAGTAATCAATAACAGTTCAGTCTCACTCATATTTTTGTGTGCCTTAGGACTGGAGTTAAGATTGCCACAGAAATGAAATCAACTATGAAAGATATTCATTTGTAATTCTAAGTGCTTACATTCACATAAACAATTATTTAACATGTACACAGGCCAGTAGTTACTACCTATTTCCATTATTCATCATTTTCTCTGGCACCTTTCACCACTTAATCCCATTTTTTCCAAAATTAAAATTTAAAGAGGCAACTTCAGTCTGGTTTGGACAATGACACCATTCACTGGGAGACACAGGAGAAGAAGATGGGTCGGGGAGTGAGGTTAAATTCATCCTGAGCCATTCTAGATTTATAATGCCCAGCTAGACTTGTGTGCTGTTGGCCAAATTCTTCTAAAAAGCTATCCCATTAAGCCCAGCACAAGGTCGACTAATGCCTTCTAGCTTCTGTGAGTCTGAGGTTCGTATCTCTGATATTAGATAATCCATTTCACTGGATGCTACAGAGACCATTCTTTTGCAGAGGAAAACGAGTATTTTCCAACTTCAAAATAGACTTGCTAAAAGGTAGATTTCTAATTTCTAGTTAGGCGATTTATAATGTCTTCTTGTAATAAGGCATATGTGAAGTAGGTTCAGATCCAGGTCTATGGATCATGCTCTTGTTCAAACACACTTGATATTTACAATGTCAACCATGTCACCAAGATGGGGGGAAAATCATGGTTTAGTATGCTGAGCAAAGTTGACTCACTGATCATCCCAGGATTTAATCAGAAAATGCTCAAGATTTCAAGGCAAATATGAGCTGTAGCTGCTCATCTCTCCTAGTTCTAATCTATTACCCTATTTGGTACCATTAGAGAACCGGAGCAGAGCATTCAACACAACCTAACATGTCAGACTAGACAACTTGTATGCAATAAAAAAGGCCAAAGGCAGATTTAAACATCAAATGACCCCATTTTCTTCAAACACATTGACACTGATTTCTCTTTAGTCTTTTTCAACAATGATATTGTCTTTATACGTGTTTATTACAATAAATTCATACCAAATCAATAAATTCTTACACTTGCATGAGATTTTTGTTTTTGTTTGTCCTGGGACTTGAACTCTGGGCACTGTCCCAAGCAACTTTTGCTCAAGGCTGGCATTCTACCACATGAGCCACAGTGCCATTTCCAGATTTTTCTGAGTAGTTTATTGGAGATAAGAGTCTCATAAGCTTTCTTGCCCCAAGTAGCTTCAAACTGCAATCCTCAGATCTCACCCTCCTGAGAAGCTAGGGTTACAGGCATTGATTCCTGGGTCCTACCTTTGCCTACGTTTCTTTGCTGTGGTGTATACGTTAAAGAACAGGAAGTTCTAATGTTTCTTACTATCAGTGGAACTATGTTGAAAACTTAGAAATAACTTGAGAATACCAACATTAGGATTCATCGCCGTGATGTGGCAAAGGCATGGGAGGTTTAGAAATCTTCACATGTGATAGACAGACTCTTCTGAAGAGACAATGCCCCTATTAAACTTATGGCTTCTAATGTGTAACCTCCAACATCCTAAAAATATCCCAGAGACTTTTATGTTCTTGGTACTAAAGTTTGTAAGATATGGTGAACAGAGGATGTTGTCCTAATGACCTAGGACTAGATTTCATAACTACATAGATGCCCTCATACTAATTAATATGATCATCTTAACTACCATCTGAAACAGTATTCATTGTTGAGGAGAAAAAAACCACAGGCTATTCTCAGCCACAGAACATGACCAAAAATTGTGGATACACATTTCTTTCTGTATAGCTGAATTGCATGTCATCGTCTGATGAAAACCAACCCAAAATTACAGTTATAATCTAGTTATAATGTCAAGCCAGACTCTGGACAACCTGCTTCTGGAAGTCCTCTCCAGGCTGGTATGGCCCGTGCCTTTGTCAGATTAACTGCATGGCCCACATCTGAGGTCATCCTAAATCTCATGATGGAGAAGAACAAACTCAAATACTCAACTACAACTAGTTTAATTGGCTGTGAACTTCCATAGGGTTTGGGATTATTGTGTTTTGGGGATGAGAATTTTAGGGGATTAACAATATTTGAAAAACACAGTCATTTTTTCCAAATATAATATCAGAAAAAAACTCCATTTGGGTTGGCCTAGCATGCTCAAGACCCTGGGTTTGATTCCCAGTGCTGCAAGAAAAGAATAAGAGGGCTGGGGATATGGCCTAGTGGCAAGAGTGCTTGCCTCGTGTACATGAGGCCCTGGGTTCGATTCCTCAGCACCACATATACAGAAAATGGCCAGAAGTGGCGCTGTGGCTCAAGTGGCAGAGTGCTAGCCTTGAGCAGGAAGAAGCCAGGGACAGTGCTCAGGCCCTGAGTTCATGGCCTAGGACTGGCCAAAAAAAAAAAAAAAAAAAAGAAAAGAAAAAGAAGAAAGCTGGAGAGGGGGAGAGAAGGTAACAGAAGAGGGGCAAGGGGAAAGAGAGGGAGAGAAAGGGGAAGGGACAAGAGAAGGAGGGGAGAGGAATAGGAAAGGAAGGAAGGGAGAAGGGGATGGGAAGACAAAGGAGAGGTGAAGAGAAGGAGAGAGAAGAGGGGGAAGATGAAACACACTCCCAATTCTTTTGTCACTCAGTGACAAACACAATCAAATTCTCATCCCTATACCTGGGAAAATAAGGAAATGCAATGAAGCTGGGTATTGGGGCACCGGGGCTCACATTTCAGACCCAGTGACTCCAGACTCTGAGACAGAAGAATTGATTGAGCACTTTGCCTTAATACCAGCCAAGGCAACACAGCCAGACCCTGCCTTCCAGTATAATTTCTACTCATTAAAAATGAAGTCTAAAATACAAGTCAAATTAAATCCTCTAGCGACCTTAAAGGTAAGTCGTAGCTAACAAACAAACAACCTATTTCAATTCAGAACAGTAAATGTTCTTTATTCATGTGGATTTGTAAAGATCTAGTAATCTGAAGACCACCACAAAATAAGGAAACTAGAGAAAAGCTCAAAAAAAATGTTCACAGTGTTCTTGACCAAACTCAATAAAATCCCATTGTAATTTTCAGCATAAGAAAATGTTTAATTCTTTGCTCTTTTTCTTGAGTCAGCATAACTTCCTGTATCTGCCTTATGGATAGCATTGGATGAGCCAGCCTAAGAGAACTGGAGTCCTGTTCTTACTGTTCATCTGCTGTTTGGATCTAGCCCATTGCGACTTTCCTTATTTCTGACACAAATTCATCAAGATCACTTCATTAGTAATGGAAAAATTGTACATGGAACAAGAAATTATTTCGGGGAAAAATCTAAAATTTTCAAATGTTGAAATTATTTCACCATAAAATTTGGACTGCAATTAAGTTGTCACACTGATTGAAAATTCACTTCGGAGCATTTTTTTTTCCAGAAAAAAAAGCTTTTCTATCTGTAACATATTACAAGGAGAACACGCAACAATGCAGAGGAAATAGCATCAGCATCAAGAGATTTGGGTGACTAAAGAACATCTGCAATAATTTTAGCATTTACCGTTTTCCTTTGATTTCTCTGCAGAGAAAATACTTCATTATACAAAATAACTCTGCTAGAAAAAGAATGTATGCCCACATCCTCATGATTCCTACGTATGTAGTAATACATAAATATATATAAAATATATATAATATATATATAAAATATATATATATATTTCATACCGTAAAGTATGGCTGTTGAGGTGGAAAGCAATGTCTAGTATCCAAGAATGCAAAGCGAGCAAAACAAGCCACTGTTATGCATGGACATAGACCACCTCTCCATAACACACAAGATACCTGTTCTGGAATTTCTTCTTGTTAAGTAAGCTGTTTCATTAAAGAATAAGAAAAAATAATTTTTTACTGCTTTTCAATTAACCTGTATGAGCTATTTCTCAAAAACTAACAAAATATGCTAGGCACCATTGGCTCATGCTTACACTCCAGCTACTGAGGAGGCTGAGAGCTGAGGGTTGCTGTTTGAAGCCAGCCCTACCAGTAAGACTGTGAGCCTGTTATCACCAAGTAACCAGTCAAAAAAAAAAAAAAAAGCCTCTGAGTAGAGCTGTGGCTCATGTGGTAGAGCACTAATCTTGATTTTAAAAAAGTAAAAATTCAGACCACTCCCAGGCCCTGAATTCAAGCACCCAACAGGCACAACATACTCTAAAATGAAACATGTAAAGATACACGCAAACCTAATTCAATAATTAATGAAACAGAAAAAGACTCAGGGTCCATCATGATACCCTAGTATGAATGAGCGAAGTTGAGTAAATGCTAAACATGGCGTGTTTTCCCTGCTCAGGCGAGGCCAGCCAGGTTTTAGTAAGGTTCCACAACGAATGAGGCCCCACAGGACTCCTGCCCTTACAAGGAGACCATTTTCCACCAGAGTGGGACCTTCCTGGAAGTGACCACCTTCCCCTGAAACCATGTCTATCCTCAGCCGAAGCCTTGGGAGGCAAGTTCCTCTGTTGGAACTTTCTGGAGAATGGAGCCAAGTTCTTTTTCTGGACAGCTCGAGAATTTGAGGATATTTGGATACTTCTCCACTCTGAAGCTTCTTTGCAGTTATCCTACTCATATTTATACCATATGGCACCAATGAGACGCTCAAGTAAACATTCTTTGCACACCATTTTACTAACTCAGTTCTTTAGTATTTATTAAGACTAACATGGGCTGGGCACTGGAAAACCTGTAGCATACAATTCTTTCATTAAAACTTTGACTCTGAAGACCATAATAACATACCTCTTAACTAGCGTCATTCTATGGCAGTGATTATAGACTTAATTCCTTAGATGCTGTATTAGTTCTAGAGAGCTCCATGCAGTATTGCTAATCATCAAGAGGCGCTTCTCTTTCTATTTTTGATGGAGTAGGTAACTTAGGCTGGAAGCACTTAAAGACCTTCCAATCCTAAACTACTCATTAACAGTGGAGCCAGACTTTCCAACAATTCTGATCCTCCAACTGAGTCCTTTCTACTGGCTACACCAATGCTACCTAAGTGGGGGGAAATAACCAGCATACTATTTTAGACACATTATGAATATGGCACTATTTATGTTACTGGTATTTACTCCAAAACATTTAAGTGCAAAAATCTTTAAGAACATGGATAAGCAGTGCTGATTTGTAAAAATTTAATGAAGGTCATTAAAAATAATGCTGGCTGCTAGAAAAAATTGGAAGAGAAAATGCCGAGTGTACCAAATCCTACTTTACCTAGCTGAAACTAACTCTTTTGAACGTATTTTCTCTGACCTAAGTGTCTATTCAAGAGCATAGTCTTTCCCTTGCTAAAATAAATTAGGTGAGTGGAGCTCTTGCATTTAGTGATAAAGCACACCCAGGAGACCAACTATGTCTACTTCAACACTGTACTCACCGTAATGTGAAAATCCCACCTACCATCTTGGATTTTTTCTTTGGAGGGCAACATTTACTAAACCTCTGTAGTTAATTATATTAAATAGTACTGTCACATCATATACTATGAACTTTGCAGAAGAGAAATTTGACCAGTGTCTTTCAAGGGAGTACATTTATTTATATATATAAATTATTTTCAAACCTTCACAACATAGTTACTCTGCATGCTGATTTCCTTTCTATTTCACATTATAAGATCGAACATTGAGTGTCTGGGGGAAAATTATTTAACTTTTACAATATTTGTACTAAATTTAATATTAATAAAAAGGGGAAAATCATCTCAAAATTCGAACAACGTTTTTACTGCAAACACTACTTGCAGAAAAAGAGCTCTTCAATTTAGCACCTTTTAAAAGAGATTTTATAAATGATGATACAGTATGTTAAATTAATCCTTCTTTTACTCTCACATTCTCTGCCCTCTCAACCCCTATTATTCAATAGCTTTCACTGAGTTTTGTTTTGCCATCTTCATTCTCAGATGCAATATGTTTCAGTATTGTTCAACCTGTAACATTCTCTACCCACACGTGGTGTACTTTGTACATATCTTTTAAGGATAAGAAAGCTGAGGCAAGTCATGAGGCTAGGAACTGATATGGTGAATACAACTCCTTTGTACAAAGACTTCAAGATTTAAAAAAAAAAAGAATTACAGTATCTCCATTTAACAAAATATAACAGAATGTAAACTTCCGTGTCCTATTATTAAAATAAATTGTTTTACAAGGCCAAATTTGAAGGCAAGAATGACATTTGGAAGTCCTTGAACCCAACCCCATTATCTAATAGATACAGACAATAGAGGTATCAGCTAGAATGAACCAAATCACCTCCTATTGGAACACGAGTTCATTGAGATCTGTTTCCCAACTCTCCATAGAATTCTGATACAAATGTGCTATAGAGGAAGACACAAGGGAGACAGACCAGCTCAGAAACAAACTGCATGTGAATTATGTGGCATTATTAGGAAGAGCAATATAACCAGTACTAGCACAGCTTCTGATCTACCTGGAGGATTTAAGAGAATGCTTATCATTTCAACTTGACGTCTGTGTAGGTCATTAAGGCTGGGTAGCCATTTGACAGGCAGACATGAATGGGGAAGATTCCAGGAAGAAGAGACAGAGACAGAAAAGCAGGAAGAAAACAAGTTTCTAGAAACCAGGAATTCCTATTGCTGAATGCTATAAGTATTAGGAAAATTTTAAAAAGGCTGGGGTCAACTTGGGCTCCTTCCATAAGGCAGTGGAGAAGAGGTATTTAAGCATAAAATCTACATTTTAGAAGTGTCCCAATGTGTAGGGTGCTGGTGGCTCATGCCTGTCTGTCATCCTAGCTACTCAGGAGGCTGAGCTTTGAGGATCATGGTTTAATGCCAATGAGGACAAGAATGTCTCTTAAAGAGTGTCATCTCCAGTTAACTACAAAACAAAAAGGAAAACAAACACCTGGATGTGGCAGTGTGGTTCACAGTGACAGAGGACTAGCCTTGAAAAGAAAGGAAGAAGGGCTGGGAATATGGCCTAGTGGTAGAGTGCTTGCCTTGTATACATGAAACCATGGGTTCGGTTCCTCAGCACCACATACATAGAAAAAAGCAAAAAGTGGAGCAATGGCTCAAGTGGTAGTGTGGTAGCCTTGAGCAAAAAAAAACAAAAAAAAACTGCGGACAACTTTGCTCAGGACCTGAGTCCAGGACTGGCAAAGGAACGAAGGAAGGAAGGAAGGAAGGAAGGGAAGGAAGGAAGGAAGGAAGGAAGGAAGGAAGGAAGGAAGGAAGGAAGGAAGGAAGGAAGGATAAAAGAAAGAGAGTAAGTGAGAGAGAGAGGAAGAGAGTGAATGAACTCAGGGACAGCACCTGCGTTCATGCAACACAAACAATAACAAAAACAAAGAATCAACAAAGTGCTAGTTTTCCAATAAGAGATTAAACATTTGTTAGAAATATATTCCTTACTTATTTTTTAAAAAACCCCTCGCATTTGAATTTTTAAATTTAGCTCAAATGAGCAAAGCATCAGGCAGAACTTCATAGGTCGTATTTAAAAAGATCACATTGGCACTGAACTACATTGAGCTCCTACATCATCATCAGTATAGAGAAAAGGAGTCTAACCTTACATTTCTTTTTGTTTCAGAAAATAGAAAATGCTGTCAAGATGATATCCTCTCAAATAATTGTTACTTCTAAATAGGCATAATTAGTTGGTTGAGAGCAGTCATGATTGACCTAGTAGTTTTCAATGTTATCAAAAGTTCTAAAGGCCATCTTTGATCAGCAAACTTTTTTTAGAATAATCCTCACAGCTACCATGTGCCTTATAATTAGAAAGACACCATCACCTCCACTTGGAGTAGCCAGCAGCCTCTCTATGTGTTTTCCTTTTCTTTTTTTTTTGTAATAATTACTTATTTATTGTCAAAGTGATGTACAGATGGGTTACAGTTTCATACATTAGGCTATGTTTTCTTATATGCAAATTATGATTTCAACACTTACCCGATCTAATATTCAGGTTGTTCTAGCAATGAAATGAGATAATTAATGTAAGATCAATTAACAGCAATTTTTAGAAAGCTGAGCTGTATGAAAGCTCACACCTCATTGTTGGATCCTCAGAATTCATAGCATCTAGGACCATACAACTCATTAAATTGTGTTTTACATCATACTTCCTCATATACATATTGGGCCATCTTATTTTTTTAATTGTCATTTCAAGGGTTCTACTCATCTATTTTTTTAAAAAAATCCTCATGACCAAAATGTGCCCTCTAATTCTCTAATTCTGTAGGAATAATGTAGTTTGCTGCATACAAATTACTGTCATCACATATTTCTAAGCTGTGTACATTGAACATAACAAAACAGGTTAAAATTAAAACACATGATTTAGCCAGGCACCTGGGGCTCATGCCTGTAAACCTGGTTACTCAGCAAGCTGAGATCCAGAGGATCAGGGTTCAAAGCCAGCCCAAGCAGTAAAGTCCAAAAGACTCCATCTCCAATTAACCAGTGAAATGCTGGGCTAGATGTGTAAGTGGCAAAGTAGCAGCTGAGCGGGCATACATGGCAGGATGAAGCCTTGAATTCAAACCTTGTTACTAGAGGTGGTGTGAGAAGAGAGGAGAGAGGAGGAGAGGGGACGGAAGGGGAGGGGAGGGAAGGGGCGAAGAGAGGAGGGGAGGGGAGGAGAAGAGAGGAGAGGAGAGGAGAGGGACAGGAAGGGAGGGGAGGGAAGGGGAGGAGAGGAGAGGAGAAGAGAGGAGAGGAGAGGAGAAGAGAAGAGAGAGTGCCCAATACATGGTTTAATAAGATTCTAATAGTTCAGGACTTATTTTTGTAGCTTTAGACTGATTTACAGAAGGAAAAGGCTTTTCACAAGTGAATGAACAATTATAGAAAGCAAATTGCTGTCTTCCACATAATAAACACATAAACATATTTCCATGTAATATTTTACATCAACATGACTGTTTACCTAGAAAATATGTCAAAATACTTGACTTAGGAAAAAAACAGTCCATCACTTAAAATATTGTAAATTATCTTTCCAATCAGATTTTAAACAAAAAATAATAGCTGCTAAGTGCCAGTGGCTCACACCTGTAATCCTAACTTCTCAGGAGTCCTATGAGCTGAGAATCACAGCTCAAAGCCAGCCAGGCAGGAAAGTTTGTGAGACTCTTCTCCAAATAACTACCAAAAAAAACTGGAAGTGGGACCTATGGTTCAAATGGTAGACTACTAGTCTTGAGCACAAAAGTACAAGGACAGCAACCCAAGCCCTGAGTTCAAGCCTCAGGACTGGCACAATGAACAATTCATAAATAGACCCAAGATTTTAGAATGGCAATGTGGCTTAGCAGCAGAGTGCTTGCCTAGCATGCATGAAGCCCTGAGTTCCATTCCTCCCCACCACATAAACAGAAAAAGCTGGAAGTAGTGCTGTGGCTCAAATAGTAGAGTGCTAGCCTTGAACAAAAGCATCTCAGGGACAGTGCTAAGGCTTTGATTTCAAGCCTCAGAACTGGCAAAAAAAAAAAAAAAAAACCCACAACAATACATTAAGTATATGTATATAAGCCCCTGGAAATACTACTGGGAAATCATATTATATATATAATCTGAAAATAATTACTAAATGAATTAAGTTAGCGTAATGAATATTTAATTAGGTCAAGAACCTAAATGCTTGCATACAGTACTTAGAAATTTTCTAAGCACACTCTGCTGTGAATCTGTTTTATAATGTTGTACAGTAATATGGTAATTACTATCATAATATTATAGCTGATTAATATTCTCTATGAATTTTTTAGTAAGTGCCACCACAGTAGAGCAGCTAAAA
>NW_025959150.1:0-36951 GCF_023159225.1 Perognathus longimembris pacificus | reverse complement strand
GACGCCGCCCGGAACTCAAAACTGTGTTTTAAGACCAGCAAAGTCGATTTTTCCTTCCTGTTCAGAATCCCTGTACTGTTAGAACTTACTTTGGCTATCTTTCTCGGAGAAACAGTTTCTATGAGGTGAGAAAACTACGATATCGGAGGGAGCTCTACAGGGCTCAGCCCATCCTTCGCCGTCTTCCCCCACAATCCAGATTCTTTTGGGGAGTTACCAGTACAGTAACCATACCAGGAAGTACTTAATTTATTAAGCTACTGCTTTCTTAATCTCAGTGGAGATAGTTACTGATAAATAGCTACCTACGCAGCATGTTCATGTCGTTCCTAAAAGAGCTTTTATCTCTCTCCCCTCACCACAAATCAGATTCTTCTGAGGAGTTCCCAGTACAGTATCCTTTCCCCTGTGTAATTACCTTAACAAGCTCCAGCTGTTTCTATTCTCAGAAGGTTTACTCCCTGATGTACAGCTGCCCACCACCTTCGTAAGTGCAGGTCCTAAATGAGCTTTTTTCTCTGTTCCCTCACCACAATCCAGATTCTTTTGGGGAGTTACCAGGACAGTAACCATGCCAGGAAGTACTTAATTTATTAAGCTACTGCCTTTCTTAATTCAGTGGAGATATTTACAGATAAACAGCTACATATGCAGCATTTTTCATGTCGTTCCTAAATGAGCTTTTATCTCTCTCCCCTCACCACAAAGCAGATTTTTCTGAGGAGTTCCCAGTACATTGTCTTTTCCACTGTGTAATTAGCTTAACAAGCTCCAGCTGTTTTATTCTCAGAAGGGATACTCCCTGATATAGAGCTGCCTACCCCCTTCGTAAGTGCAGGTCCTAAATGAGCTTTTTTCTCTGTTCCCTCACCACAATTCCAGATTCTTTTAGGGAGTTACCAGTACAGTAACCATACCAGGAAGTACTTAATTTATTAAGCTACTGCTTTTCTTAATCTCAGTGGAGATATTTACTGATAAACCGCAACCTATGCAGCATTTTCATGTCGTTCCTAAATGAGCTTTTATCTCTCTCCCCTCACCACAAATCAGATACTTCTGAGGAGTTCCCAGTACATTATCATTTCCCCTGTGTAATTACCTTAACAAGCTCCAGGTGTTTTTATTCTCAGAAGGGATACTCCCTGATATACAGCTGCCTAACCCCTTCGTAAGTGCAGGTTCTATATTAGCATTTTTCTCTGTTCCCTCACCACAATCCAGATTCTTTTGGGGAGTGACCAGTACAGTAACCATACCAGGAAGAACTTATTTTATTAAGCTACTGCTCTTCTTAATCTCAGTGGAGATATTTACTGATAAACAGCTACCTACGCAGCATGTTCATGTCGTTCGTAATGAGCTTTTATCTCTCTCCCCTCACCACAATCAGATTCTTCTGAGGAGTTCCCAGTACATTATCCTTTGCCCTGTGTACTTACCTTAACAAGCTCCAGCTGTTTTTATTCTCAGAAGGGATACTCCCCTGATATACAGCTGCCTTCGTAAGTGCACGTCCTATATCAGCTTTTTTCTCTGTTCCCTCACCACAATCCAGATTCTTTTGGGGAGTTACCAGTACAGTAACCATGCCACTAAGTACTTAATTTATTAAGCTACTGCTTTTCTTAATCTCAGTGGAGATATTTACTGATAAACAGCTACCTACGCAGCATGTTCATGTCGTTCGTAATGAGCTTTTATCTCTCTCCCCTCACCACAATCAGATTCTTCTGAGGAGTTCCCAGTACATTATCCTTTGCCCTGTGTAATTACCTTAACAAGCTCCAGCTGTTTTTATTCTCAGAAGGTTACTCCCTGATATACAGCTGCCTAGCCCTTCGTAAGTGCAGGTCCTAAATGAGCTTTTTTCTCTGTTCCCTCAACACAATCCAGATTCTTTTGGAGAGTTACCAGTACAGTAACCATACCAGGAAGTACTTAATTTATTAAGCTCCTGCTTTTCTTAATCTCAGTGGAGATATTTACTGATAAATATCTACCTATGCAGCATGTTCATGTCTTTCTTAAATGAGATTTTATCTCTCTCCACTCACCACAAATCAGATTCTTCTGAGGATTTCCCTGTATAATATCCTTTCCCCTGTGTAATTACCTTAACAAGCTCCAGCTGTTTTTATTCTCAGAAGGTTTACTCCCTGATATATAGCTGCCTACCCCCTTCGTAAGTGCAGGTCCTAAATGAGCTTTACCATAACAGGAAGTACTTAATTATTATGCTACTGCTTTTCTTAATCTCAGTGGAGATATTTAGTGATAAACAGCTACGAATTCAGCATTTTCATGTCGTCCTAAATGAGCTTTTATCTCTCTCCCCTCACCACAAATCAGATTCTTCTGAGGAGTTCCCAGTACATTATCCATTCCCCTGTGTAATTACCTTAACAAGCTGTTTATTTACTGATAAACAGAGACCTACGCACCATTTTCATGCAGCTGTATATCAGGGAGTAAACCTTCTGAGAATAAAAACAGCTGGAGCGTGTTAAGGTAATTAAACAGGGGAAAGGATAATGTACTGGGAACTCCTCAGAAGAATCTGATTTGTGGTGAGGGGAGAGAGATTAAAGCTCATTTAGGAACGACATGAACTTGCAGCGTAGGTAGCTGTTTATCAGTAAATATCTCCACTGAGATTAAGAAAAGCAGTAACTTAATAAATTAAGTATTTCCTGGTATGGTTACTGTACTGGAAACTCCCCAAAAGAATCTGGATTGAGGTGAGGGAACAGAGAAAAAAGCTCATTTAGGACCTGCACTTACGAAGGGGTTAGGCAGCTGTATATCAGGGAGTATCCCTTCTGAGAATAAAAAGAGCTGGAGCTTGTTAAGGTAATTACACAGGGGAAAGCATAATGTACTGGGAACTCCTCATAAGAATCTGATTTGTGGTGAGGGGGAGAGAGATAAAAGCTCATTTAGGAACGACATGAACATGCTGCGTAGGTAGCTGTTTATCAGTAAATATCTCCACTGAGATTAAGAAAAGCAGTAGCTTAATAAATTAAGTACTTCCTGGTATGGTTACTGTACTGGTAACTCCCTAAAAGAATCTTGATTGTGGTGAGGGAACAGAGAGAAAAGCTCATTTAAGTCCTGCACTTACGAATGGCGTAGGCAGCTGTATATCAGGGAGTATCCTTCTGAGAATAAAAACAGCTGGAGCTTGTTAAGGTAATTACACAGGGGAAAGGATAATGTACTGGGAACTCCTCAGAAGAATCTGATTTGTGGTGAGGGGAGAGAGATAAAAGCTCATTTAAGAACGACATGAACATGCTGCGTAGGTAGCTGTTTATCAGTAAATATCTCCACTAACATTAAGAAAAGCAGTAACTTAATAAATTAAGTACTTCCTGGTATGGTTACTGTACTGATAACTCCCCAAAAGAATCTGGATTGTGGTGAGGGAACAGATAAAACAGCTAATTTAGGAGCTGCACTTACGAAGGGGGTAGGCAGCTGTATATCAGGGAGTATCCCTTCTGAGAATAAAAACAGCTGGAGCTTGTTAAGGTAATTACTCAGGGGAAAGGATAATGTACTGGGGACACCTCAGAAGAATCTGATTTGTGGTTAAGGGAGAGAGATAAAAGCTCATTTAGGAACGACCTGAACATGCTGAGTAGGTAGCTGTTTATCAGTAAATATCTCCACTGAGGTTAAGAAAAGAAGTAGCTTAATAATTAAGTACTTCCTGGTATGGTTACTATACTGGTAACTCCCCAAAAGAATCTGGATTGTGGTGAGGGAACAGAGAAAAAAGCTCATTTAGGACCTGCACTTACGAAGAGGCTAGGCAGCTGTATATCATTGAGTAAACCTTCTGAGAATAAAAACAGCTGGAGCTTGTTAAGGTAATTACACAGGGGAAAGGATAATGTACTGGGAACTCCTCAGAAGAATCTGATTTGTGGTGAGGGGAGAGAGATAAAATCTCATTTAGGAACGACATGAACATGCCGCATAGGTAGCTGTTTATCAGTAATATCTCCACTGAGATTAAGAAAAGCAGTAGCTTAATAAATGAAGTACTTCCAATTATGGTTACTGTACTGGTAACTCCGCAAAAGAATCTGGATTTTGGTCAGGGAACAGAGAAAAAAGCTCATTGAGACCTGCACTAACGAAGGGGGTAGGCAGCTGTATATAAGGGAGTAAACCTTCTGAAATAAAAACAGCTGGAGATTGTTAAGGTGAAAGGATAATGTACTGGGAACTCCTCAGAAGAATCTGATCCGTGGTGAGGGGAGAGAGATAAAAGCTCATTTAGGAACGACATGAACATCCTGCATAGGTAGCTGTTTATCAGTAAATATCTCCACTGAGTTTTAGAAAAGCAGTAGTTTAATAAATTAAGTACTTCCTGGTATGGTTACTGTACTGGAACCTCCCCAAAAGAATCTGGATTGTGGTGAGGGAACAGAGAAAAAAGCTCATTTAGGACATGCACTTACGAAGGGGGTAGGCAGCTGTATTAGCTTAATAAATTAAGTACTTCCTGGTTTGGTAACTGTACTGGTAACACCCCAAAAGAATCTGGATTGTGGTGAGGGAACAGAGAAATAGCTCATTTAGGACCTGCACTTACGAAGAGGGTATGCAGCTGTATATCAGCGATTATCCCTTCTGAGAATAAAAACAGCTGGAGCTTGTTACGTTAATTACACAGGGGAAAGGATAATGTACTGGGAACTCCTCAGAAGAATCTGATTTGTGGTGAGGGGAGAGAGATAAAAGCTCATTTAGGAACGACATGAACATGCTGCGTAGGAAGCTGTTGATCGGTAAATATCTCCACTGAGATTAAGAAAAGCAGTATCTTAATAAATTAAGTACTTCCTGGTATGGTTACTGTACTGGTAATTCCCCAAAAGAATCTGGATTTTTGGTGAGGGGAACAGAGAAAACAGCTGATTTAGGACCTGCACTTACGAAGGGGTTAGGCAGCTACATATCATGGAGTAAACCTTCTGATAATAAAAAACAGCTGGAGCTTGTTAAGGGAATTACACAAGGGAAAGGATAATGTACTGGGAACTCCTCAGAAGAATCTGATTTGTGGTGAGGGGAGAGAGATAAAAGCTCTTTAGGAACGACATGAACATGCTGCGTACGTAGCTGTTTATCAGGAAATATATCTACTGAGATTAAGAAAAGCAGTAGCTTAATAAATTAAGTACTTCCTGGTATGGTTACTGTACGGGTAACTCCCCAAAATATTCTGGATTGTGGTGAGGCAACAGAGAAAAAAGCTCATTTGTTTACCTGCACTTACGAAGCGGGTAGGCAGCTGTATATCAGGGAGTATCCCTTCTGAGAATAAAAACAGCTGGAGCTTGTTAAGGTAATTACACAGGGGAATGGATAATGTACTGGGAACTCCTCAGAAGAATCTGATTTGTGGTGATTGGAGAGAGATAAAAGCTCATTTAGGAATGACATGAAAATGCTGCATAGGTAGCTGTTTATCAGTAAATATCTCCACTGAGATTAACAAAAGCAGTAGCTTAATAAATTAAGTACTTCCTGGTATAGTTACTGTACTGGTAACTCCCCAAAAGAATCTGGATTGTGGCGAGGGAAGAGAGAAAAAAGCTCATTTAGGACCTGCACTTACGAAGGGTTAGGCAGCTGTATATCAGGGAGTAAACTTTCTGAGAATAAAAACAGCTGGAGCTTGTTAAGGTAATTACACAGGGGAAAAGATAATGTACTGGGAACTCCTCAGAAGAATCTGATTTGTGGTGAGGGAGAGAGATAAAAGCTCATTTAGGAACGACATGAACATGCTGGGTAGGTAACTGTTTATCAGTAAATATCTCCACTGAGATTAAGAAAAGCAGTTACTTAATAAACTAAGAACTTCCTGGTATGGGTACTGTACTGGTAACTCCCCCAAAGAATCTGGACTGTGGTGAGGGAACAGAGAAAAAAGCTCATTCAGGACCTGCACTTACGAAGGGGGTAGGCAGCTGTATTAGCTTAATAAATTATGTACTTACTGGTATGGTAACTGTATTGGTAACTCCCCAAAAGAATCTGGATTGTGGTGAGGGAACAGAGAAAAAAGCTAATTTAGGACCTTGCACTTACGAAGGGGGTAGGCAGCTGTATTAGCTTAATAAATTATGTACTTACTGGTATGGTAACTGTACTGGTAACCCCCCAAAAGAATCTGGATTGTGGTGAGGGAACAGAGAGAAGCTCATTTAGGACCTGCACTTACGAAGAGGGTATGCAGCTGTATATCAGCGAGTATCCCTTCTGAGAATAAAAACAGCTGGAGCTTGTTAGGTAATTACACAGGGGAAAGGATAGTGTACTGGGAAGTCCTCAGAAGAATCTGATTTGTGGTGAGGGGAGAGATAAAAGCTCATTTACGAACGACATGAAAATGCTGCATAGGTAGCTGTTTGTCAGTAAATATCTCCACTGAGATTAAGAAAAGCAGTAACTTAATAAATTAAGTACTTCCTGGTATGATTACTGTACTCCTAACTCACCAAAAGAATCTGGATTGTGGTGAGGGAACAGAGAAAAAAGCTCATTTACGACCTGCACTTACGAAGGGGGTAGGCTGTATATCAGGGAGTATCCCTTCGGAGAATAAAAAAACTGCAGCTTGTTAAGGTAATTAATTACACAGGGTATAATGTACTGGGATAATGTACTGGGAACTCCTCAGAAGAATCTGATTTGTGGTGAGGGGGAGAGAGATAAAAGCTCATTTAGGAACGACATGAACATGCAGCGTAGGTAGCTGTTTATCAGGAAATATCTCCACTGAGATTCAGAAAAGCAGTTGCTTAATAAATTAAGTACTTCCTGGTATTGTTACTGTACTGGTAACTCCCCAAAAGAATCTGGATTGTGGTGAGGCAACAGAGAAAAAACTCATTTGTTACCTGCACTTACGAAGGGGGTAGGCAGCTGTATATCAGGGAGTATCCCTTCTGAGAATAAAAACAGCTGGAACTTGTTAAGGTAATTACACAGGGGAAAGGATAATGTACTGGGAACTCCTCAAAAGAATCTGATTTGTGGTGGTGGGAGAGATATAATAGCTCATTTAGGAATGGCATGAAAATGCTGCATAGGTAGCTGTTTATCAGTAAATATCTCCACTGAGATTAACAAAAGCAGTAGCTTAATAAATTCAGTACTTCCTGGTATGGTTACTGTACTCCTAACTCCCCAAAAGAATCTGGATTGTGGTGAGGGAACAGAGAAAAAAGGTAATTTTGGACCAGCACTTACGAAGGGGGTTGGCAGCTGTATATCAGGGAGTAAACTTCTGAGAATAAAACAGCTGGAGCTTGTTAAGGTAATTACACAGGGGAAAGGATAATGTACTTGGAACTCCTCAGATGAATCTGAATTGTGGTGAGGGGAGAGAGATAAAAGCTCATTTAGGAACAACATGAACATGCTGCGAAGGTAGCTGTTTATCAGTAAATATCTCCACTGAGAAAAAGAAAAGCAGTAGCTTAATAAATTAAGTACTTCCTGGTATGGTAACTGTACTGGTAACTCCCCAAAAGAATCTGGGATTGTTTTGATGGAACAGAGAAAACAGCTCATTTAGGACCTGCATTTACGAAGGGGGTAGGCAGGTGTATATCAGGGAGTATCCCTTCTGACAATAAAAACAGCTGGAGCTTGTTAAGGTAATTACACAGGGGAAAGGATAATGTACTGGGAACTCAAGAAGAATCTGATTTTTCGTGAGGGGAGACAGATAAAAGCTCATTTAGGAACGACAGGAAAATGCTGCATAGGTAGCTGTTTAGCAGTACATATCTCCACTGAGATTAAGAAAAAGCAGTAGCTTAATAAATTAAGTACTTCCTGGTATGGTTACTGTACTGGTAACTCCCCAAAAGAATCTGGATTGTGGTGAGGGAACAGAGGAAAAAGCTCATTAGGACCTGCACTTACGAAGGGGGTAGGCAGCTGTATATCAGGGAGTAAACCTTCTGAGAATAAAAACAGCTGGAGCTTATTAAGGTAATTACACAGGGGAAAGGATAATGTACTGGGGAACTCCTCAGAAGAATCTGATTTGTGGTGAGGGGGAGAGATAAAAGCTCATTTAGGAACGACATGAACATGCTTCATAGGTAGCTGTTTATCAGTAAATATCTCCACTGAGATTAAGAAAAGCAGTAGCTTAATAAATTAAGTAATTCCTGGTATAGTTACTGTACTCCTAACTCCCCAAAAGAATCACGATTGTGGTGAGGGGACAGAGAAAACAGGTAATTTTGGACCAGCACTTACGAAGGGGGTTGGCAGCTGTATATCAGGGAGTAAACCTTCTGAGAATAAAAACAGCTGGAGCTTGTTAAGGTAATTACACAGGGGAAAGGATAGTGTATTGGGAACTCCTCAGAAGAATCTGATTGTGGTGAGGGGAGAGATAAAAGCTCATTTACGAACGACATGAAAATGCTGAATAGGTAGCTGTTTATCAGTAAATATCTCCACTGAGATTAATGAAAGCAGTAGCTTAATAAATTAAGTACTTCCTGGTATGGTTACTGTACTGGTAACTCCCCAAAAGAATCTGGATTGTGGTGAGGGAACAGAGAAAAAAGCTCATTTAGGACATGCACTTACGAGGGGGTAGGCAGCTGTATATCAGGGAGTAAACCTTCTGAGAATAAAAACAGCTGGAGATTGTTAGGTAATTCACAGGGGAAAGGATAATGTATTGGGAACTCCTCAGAAGAATCTGATTTGTGCTGAGGGGAGAGAGATAAAAGCTCATTTAGGAACGACATGAAAATGCTGCATAGGTAGCTGTTTATCAGTAAATATCTCCCCTGAGATTAAGAAAAGCAGTAGCTTAATAAATTAAGTACATCCTGGTATGGTTACTGTACTGGCAACTCCCCAAAAGAATCTGGATTGTAGTGAGGGAACAGAGAAAAATGCTCATTTAGGACCTGCACTTACGAAGGTGGTAGGCAACTGTAATTAGCTTAATAAATTAAGTACTTCCTTTTATGGTAACTGTACTGGTAACTCCCCAAAAGAATCTGGATTGTGGTGAGGGAACAGAGAAAATAGCTCATTTAGGACATGCACTTACGAAGGGGGTAGGCAGCTGTATATCAGGGAGAATCCGTTCTGAGAAAAAAAACAGTTGGAGCTTGTTAAGGTAATTACACAGGGGAAAGGATAATATACTGGGAACTCCTCAGAAGAATCTGATTTGTGCTGAGGGAAGAGATATAAAAGCTCATTTAGGGAACGACATGAAAATGCTGCATAGGTAGCTGTTTATCAGTAAATATCTCCACTGAGATTAAGAAAAGCAGTAGCTTAATAAATTAAGTACTTCCTGGTATGGTTACTGTACTGGTAACTCCCCATAAGAATCTGGATTGTGGTGAGGGAACAGAGAAAAAAGCTCATTTAAGACCTGCACTTACGAAGGGGTAGGCAGCTGTATATCAGGGAGTAAACGTTCTGAGAATAAAAACAGCTGGAGATTGTTAAGGTAATTACACAGGGGAATGGATAATGTACTGGGAACTCCTTTGAAGAGTCTGATTTGTGGTGAGGGGGAGAGAGATAAAAGCTCATTTAGGTACGACATGAACATGCTGCGTAGGTAGCTGTTTATCAGTAAATAATCTCCACTGAGATTAAGAAAAGCAGTAGCTTAATAAATTAAGTACTTCCTGGTATGGTTACTGTACTGGTAAACTCCCCAAAAGATCTGGATTGTGGTGAGGGAACAGAGAAAAAAGCTCATTTAGGACCTGCACTTACGAAGGGGGTAGGCAGCTCTATATCAGGGAGTAAACCTTCTGAGCATAAAAGCAGCTGGAGGTTGTTAAGGTAATTACACAGGGGAAAGGATAATGTACTGGGAACTCCTCAGAAGAATCTGATTTGTGGGGACGGGAGAGAGATAAAAGCCCATTTACGAACGACATGAACATGCTGCGTAGGTAGCTGTTTATCAGTAGATATCTCCACTGAGATGAAGAAAAGCAAGTAGCGTGCTGGGGATATAGCCTAGTGGCAAGACTGCCTGCCTCGGATACATGAGGCCCTAGGTTCGATTCCCCAGCACCACATTCAGAAAATGGCCAGACGCGGCGCTGTGGCTCAAGTGGCAGAGTGCTAGCCTTGAGTCGGAAGAAGCCAGGGGACAGTGCTTAGGCCCTGAGTCTCAAGGCCCAGGACTGGCCAAAAAAAAAAAAAAAAAAAAAAAGAAAAAGAAAAGCAGTAGCTTAATATAATTAAGTACTTCCTGGTATGGTTACTGTACTGGTAACTCCCCAAAAGAATCTGGATTGTGGTGAGGGAACAGAGAAAAATGCTCATTTAGGACCTGCACTTACGAAGGGGGTAGGCAGCTGTATATCAGGGAGTATCCCTTCTGAGAATAAAAACAGCTGGAGCTTGTTAAGGTAATTACACAGGGGAAAGGATAATGTCCTGGGAACTCCTCAGAAGAATCTGAATTGTGGTGAGGGGGAGAGAGATAAAAGCTCATTTAGGAACGACATGAACATGCTGCCTAGCTAGCTGTTTATCAGTAAATATCTCCACTGAGACTAAGAAAAGCAGTAGCTTAATAAATTAAGTACTTCCTGGTATGGATACTCTAGTGGTAACTCCCCAAAAGAATCTGGATTGTCGTGAGGAACAGAGAAAAAAGCTCATTTAGGACCTGCACTTACGAAGGGGGTAGGCAGCTGTATTAGCTTAATAAATTAAGTACTTCCTGGTATGGTTACTGTACTGGTAACTCCCCAAAAGAATCTGGATTGTGGTGAGGGAACAGAGAAAAAAGCTAGTTTAGGAACCTGCACTTACGAATGGGGTAGGCAGCTGTATATCAGGGAGTATCCCTTCTGAGAATAAAAACAGCTGGAGATTGTTAAGGTAATAACACAGGGGAATGGATAATGTACTGGGAAATCCTGAGAAGAATCTGATTTGTGGTGATTGGAGAGAGATAAAAGCTCATTCAGGAACGACATGAACATGCTGCGTAGGTCGCTGTTTATCAGTAAATATCTCTACTGAGATTAAGAAAAGCAGTAGCTTAATAAATTAAGTACTTCCTGGTATGGATACTGTACTGGTAACTCCCCAAAAGAATCTGGATTGTGGTGAGGGAACAGAGAAAAAAGCTCATTTAGGACCTGCACTTACCAAGGGGATAGGCCGCTGTATATCAGGGAGTATCCCTTCTGAGAATAAAAACAGCTGGAGCTTGTAAAGGTAATTACACAGGGGAAAGGATAATGTACTGGGAACTCCTCAGAAGAATCTGATTTGTGGTGAGGGGAGAGAGATAAAAGCTCATTTTGGAACGACATGAAAATGCTGCATAGTTAGCTGTTTATCAGTAAATATCTCCACTGAGATTAAGAAAAGCAGTAGCTTAATAAATTAAGTACTTCCTGGTATGGATACTCTAGTGGTAACTCCCCAAAAAGAATCTGGATTGTCGTGAGGGAACAGAGAAAAAAGCTCATTTAGGACCTGCACTTACGAAGGGGGTAGGCAGCTGTATATCAGGGAGTATCCCTTCTGAGAGTAAAAACAGCTGGAGCTTGTTAAGGTAATTACCCAGGGGAAAGGATAATGTACTGGGAACTCCTCAGAAGAATCTGAATTGTGGTGAGGGGAGAGAGATAAAAGCTCATTTAGGAACGACATGAACATGCTGCCTAGCTAGCTGTTTATCAGTAAATATCTCCACTGACATTAAGAAAAGCAGTAGCTTAATAAATTAAGTACTTCCTGGTATGGTTACTGTACTGGAAACTCCCAATAGAATCTGGACTGTGGTGAAGGAACAGAGAAAAAAGCTCATTTAGGACATCCACTTACGAAGGGGGTAGCAGCTGTATATCAAGGAGCAACCTTCTGAGAATAAAAACAGCTGGAGCTTGTTAAGGTAATTACACAGGGGAAAGGATAATGTACTGGGAACTCCTCAAGAATCTGATTTGGGGTGAGGGGGAGAGAGATAAAAGCTCATTTAGGAAAGACATGAACATGATGCGTAGGTAGCTGTTTATCAGTAAATATCTCCACTGAGATTAAGAAAAGCAGTAGCTTAATAAATTAAGTACTTCCTGGTATAGTCACTTGTACTGGTAACTCCCCAAAAGAATCTGGATTGTGGTGAGGGAACAGAGAAAAAAGCTCATTTAGGACCTGCCCTTACGATGGGGGTAGGCAGCTGTATATCAGGGAGTAAACCTTCTGAGAATAAAAACAGCTGGAGCTTGTTAAGGTAATTACACAGGGGAAAGGATAATGTCCCTGGAACTCCTCAGAAGAATCTGATTTGTCGTGAGGGGAGAGAGATAAAAGCTCATTAAGGAACGACATGAACATGCTCCGTAGGTAGCTGTTTATCAGTAAATATCTCCACTGAGATTAAGAAAAGCAGTATCTTAATAAATTAAGTAATTCATGGTATGGTTACTGTACTGGTAACTCCCCAAAAGAATCTGGATTGTGCTGAGGGAACAGAGAAAAAAGCTCATTTAGGACCTGCACTTACGAAGGGGGGTTGCAGCTGTATATCAGGGAGTAAACCTTCTGAGAATTAAAAACAGCTGGAGCTTGTTAAGGAAATTACACAGGGGAAAGGATAATGTACTGGGAACTCCTCAGAAGAATCTGATTTGTGGTGACGGGAGAGAGATAAAAGCTCATTTAGGAACGACATGAACATGCTGCGTAATTAGCTGTTTATCAGGAAATATCTCCACTGAGATTAAGAAAAGCAGTAGCTTAATAAATTAAGTAATTCCTGGTATGGTTTACTGTACTGGTAACTCCCCAAAAGAATCTGGATTGTGGTGAGGGAACAGAGAAAAAAGCTCATTTAGGACCTCCACTTACGAAGGGGGTAGGCAGCTGTATATCAAGGAGCAAACCTTCTGAGAATAAAAACAGCTGGAGCTTGTTAAGGTAATTACACAGGGGGAAAGGATAATGTACTGGGAACTCCTCAGAAGAATCTGATTTGGGGTGAGGGGAGAGAGACAAAAGCTCATTTAGGAAAGACATGAACATGATGCGTAGGTAGCTGTTTATCAGTAAATATCTCCACTGAGATTAAGAAAAGCAGTAGCTTAATAAATTAAGTACTTCCTGGTATAGTCACTGTACTGGTAACTCCCAAAAGAATCTGGATTGTGGTGAGGGAACAGAGAAAAAAGCTCATTTAGGACCCTGCCCTTACGAAGGGGGTAGGCAGCTGTATATCAGGGAGTAAACCTTCTGAGAATAAAAACAGCTGGAGCTTGTTAAGGTAATTACACAGGGGAAAGGATAATGTACTGGGAACTCCTCAGAAGAATCTGATTTGTCGTGAGGGGAGAGAGATAAAAGCTCATTTAGGAACGACATGATCATGCTTCGTAGGTAGCTGTTTATCAGTAAATATCTCCACTGAGATTAAGAAAAGCAGTATCTTAATAAATTAAGTAATTCATGGTATGGTTACTGTACTGGTAACTCCCAAAAGAATCTGGATTGTGGTGAGGGAACAGAGAAAAAAGCTCATTAGGACCTGCACTTACGAAGGGGGTAGGCAGCTTGTATATCAGGGAGTAAACCTTCTGAGAATAAAAACAGCTGGAGCTTGTTAAGGTAATTACACAGGGGAAAGGATAATGTACTGGGAACTCTCAGAAGAATCTGATTTGTGGTGACGGGAGAGAGATAAAAGCTCATTTAGGAACGACATGAAACATGCTGCGTAATTAGCTGTTTATCAGGAAATATCTCCACTGAGATTAAGAAAAGCAGTAGCTTAATAAATTAATTACTTCCTGGTATGGTTACTGTACTGGTTACACCCCAAAAGAATCTGGATTGTGGTGAGGGAACAGTGAAAAAAGCTCATTTAGGACCTGCACTTACGAAGGGGTTAGGCAGCTGTATATCAGGGAGTAAACCTTCTGAGAATAAAACAGCTGGAGCTTGTTCAGGGAATTACACAGGGGAAAGGATAATGTACTGGGAACTCCTCAGAAGAATCTGATTTGTGGTGAGGGAGAGAGATAAAAGCTCATTTAGGAACGACATGAACATGCTGCGTAGGTAGCTGTTTATCAGTAAATATCTCCACTGAGATTAAGAAAAGCAGTAGCTTAATAAATTAAGTACTTCCTGGTATGGTTACTGTACTGGTAACTCCCCAAAAGAATCTGGATTGTGTGAGGGAACAGAGAAAAAGCTCATATAGGACCTGCACTAAGAAGGGGTAGGCAGCTGTATATCAGGGAGTATACCTTCTGAGAATAAAAACAGCTGGAGCTTGTTAAGGTAATTAAACAAGGGAAAGGATAATGTACTGGGAACTCCTCAGAAGAATCTGATTTGTAGTGAGGGGAGAAAGATAAAAGCTCATTACGAACGACATGAACATGCTGCGTAGGTAGCTGTTTATCAGTAAATATCTCCCCTGAGATTAAGAAAAGCAGTAGCTTAATAAATTAAGTACTTCCTGGTATGGTTACTGTACTGGCAACTCCCCAAAAGAATCTGGATTGTAGTGAGGGAACAGAGAAAAAAGCTCATTTAGGACCTGCACTTACGAAGGTGGTACGCAACTGTATTAGCTTAATAAATTAAGTACTTCCTTTTATGGTAACTGTACTGGTAACTCCCCAAAAGAATCTGGCATTGTGGTGAGGGAACAGAGAAAATAGCTCATTTAGGACATGCACTTACGAAGGGGGTAGGCAGCTGTATATCAGGGAGTAAACCTTCTGAGAATAAAACAGCTGGAGATTGTTAAGGTAATTACACAGGGGAAAGGATAATGTACTGGAACTCCTCAGAAGAATCTGATTTGTGGGGACGGGAGAGAGATAAAAGCCCATTTACGAACGACATGAACATGCTGCGTAGGTAGCTGTTTATCAGTAGATATCTCCACTGAGATTAAGAAAAGCAGTAGCTTAATAAATTAAGTACTTCCTGGTATGGATACTGTACTGGTAACTCCCCAAAAGAATCTGGATTGTGGTGAGGGAACAGAGAAAAAAGCTCATTTAGGACCTGCACTTACCAAGGGGGATAGGCCGCTGTATATCAGGGAGTATCACTTCTGAGAATAAAAACAGCTGGAGCTTGTAAAGGTAATTACACAGGGGAAAGGATAATGTACTGGGAACTCCTCAGAAGAATCTGATTTGTGGTGAGGGGAGAGAGATAAAAGCTCATTTTGGAACGACATGAAAAATGCTGCATAGTTAGCTGTTTATCAGTAAATATCTCCACTGAGATTAAGAAAAGCAGTAGCTTATAAATTAAGTACTTCCTGGTATGGATACTCTAGTGGTAACTCCCCAAAAGAATCTGGATTGTCGTGAGGGAACAGAGAAAAAAGCTCATTTAGGACCTGCACTTACGAAGGGGGTAGGCAGCTGTATATCAGGGAGTATCCCTTCTGAGAGTAAAAACAGCTGGAGCTTGTTAAGGTAAATTACCCAGGGGAAAGGATAATGTATGGGAACTCCTCAGAAGAATCTGAATTGTGGTGAGGGGAGAGAGATAAAAGCTCATTTAGGAACGACATGAACATGCTGCCTAGCTAGCTGTTTATCAGTAAATATCTCCACTGACATAAGAAAAGCAATAGCTTAATAAATTAAGTACTTCCTGGTATGGTTACTGTACTGGTAACTCCCCAAAAGAATCTGGATTGTGGTGAGGGAACAGAGAAAAAAGCTCATTTAGGACCTGCACTTAAGAAGGGGGGTAGGCAGCTGTATATCAGGGAGTATACCTTCTGAGAATAAAAACAGCTGGAGCTTGTTAAGGTAATTAAACAAGGGAAAGGATAATGTACTGGGAACTCCTCAGAAGAATCTGATTTGTAGTGAGGGGAGAAAGATAAAAGCTCATTACGAACGACATGAACATGCTGCGTAGGTAGCTGTTTATCAGTAAATATCTCCCCTGAGATTAAGAAAAGCAGTAGCTTAATAAATTAAGTACTTCCTGGGTATGGTTACTGTACTGGCAACTCCCCAAAAGAATCTGGATAGTAGTGTGGGAACGAGAGAAAAAAGCTCATTTAGGACCTGCACTTACGAAGGTGGTAGGCAACTGTATAGCTTAATAAATTAAGTACTTCCTTTTATGGTAACTGTACTGGTAACTCCCCAAAGAATCTGGATTGTGGTGAGGGAACAGAGAAAATAGCTCATTTAGGACATGCACTTACGAAGGGGGGTAGGCAGCTGTATATCAGGGAGTAAACCTTCTGAGAATAAAAACAGCTGGAGATTGTTAAGGTAATTACACAGGGGAAAGGATAATGTACTGGGAACTCCTCAGAAGAATCTGATTGTGGGGACGGGAGAGAGATAAAAGCCCATTTACGAACGACATGAACATGCTGCGTAGGTAGCTGTTTATCAGTAGATATCTCCACTGAGATGAAGAAAAGCAGTAGCGTGCTGGGGATATAGCCTAGTGGCAAGACTGCCTGCCTCGGATACATGAGGCCCTAGGTTTCGATTCCCCAGCACCACATACAGAAATTGGCCAGACGCGGCGCTGTGGCTCAAGTGGCAGAGTGCTAGCCTTGAGTCGGAAGAAGCCAGGGACAGTGCTTAGGCCCTGAGTCCAAGGCCCACGACTGGCCAAAAAAAAAAAAAAAGAAAAAGAAAAGCAGTAGCTTAATAAATTAAGTACTTCCTGGTATGGTTACTGTACTGGTAACTCCCCAAAAGATTCTGGATTGTGGTGAAGGAACAGAGAAAAAAGCTCATTTAGGACCCTCCATTTACGAAGGGGGTAGGCAGCTGTATTAGCTTAATAAATTAAGTACTTCCTGGTATGGTTACTGTACTGGTAACTCCCAAAAGAATCTGGATTGTGGTGAGGGAACAGAGAAAAAAGCTAGTTTAGGACCTGCACTTACGAAGGGGGTAGGCAGCTGTATATCAGGGAGTATCCCTTCTGAGATAAAAACAGCTGGAGATTGTTAAGGTAATAACACAGGGGAATGGATAATGTACTGGGAAATCCTGAGAAGAATCTGATTTGTGGTGATTGGAGAGAGATAAAAGCTCATTCAGGAACGACATGAACATGCTGCGTAGGTCGCTGTTTATCAGTAAATATCTCTACTGAGATTAAGAAAAGCAGTAGCTTAATAAATTAAGTACTTCCTGGTATGGATACTGTACTGGTAACTCCCCAAAGAATCTGGATTGTGGGTGAGGGAACAGAGAAAAAAGCTCATTTAGGACCTGCACTTACCAAGGGGATAGGCCGCTGTATATCAGGGAGTATCCCTTCTGAGAATAAAAACAGCTGGAGCTTGTAAAGGTAATTACACAGGGGAAAGGATAATGTACTGGGAACTCCTCAGAAGAATCTGATTTGTGGGTGAGGGGGAGAGAGATAAAAGCTCATTTGGAACGACATGAAAATGCTGCATAGTTAGCTGTTTATCAGTAAATATCTCCACTGAGATTAAGAAAAGCAGTAGCTTAATAAATTAAGTACTTCCTGGTATGGATACTCATAGTGGTAACTCCCCAAAAGAATCTGGATTGTCGTGAGGGAACAGAGAAAAAAGCTCATTTAGGACCTGCACTTACGAAGGGGGTAGCAGCTGTATATCAGGGAGTATCCCTTCTGAGAGTAAAAACAGCTGGAGCTTGTTAAGGTAATTACCCAGGGGAAAGGATAATGTACTGGGAACTCCTCAGAAGAATCTGAATTGTGGTGAGGGGAGAGAGATAAAAGCTCATTTAGGAACGACATGAACATGCTGCCTAGCTAGCTGTTTATCAGTAAATATCTCCACTGACATTAAGAAAAGCAGTAGCTTAATAAATTAAGTACTTCCTGGTATGGTTACTGTACTGGAAACTCCCCAATAGAATCTGGACTGTGGTGAAGGAACAGAGAAAAAAGCTCATTTAGGACATCCACTTACGAAGGGGGTAGGCAGCGCTGTATATCAAGGAGCAAACCTTCTGAGAATAAAAACAGCTGGAGCTTGTTAAGGTAATTACACAGGGGAAAGGATAATGTACTGGGAACTCCTCAAGAATCTGATTTGGGGTGAGGGGAGAGAGATAAAAGCTCATTTAGGAAAGACATGAACATGATGCGTAGGTAGCTGTTTATCAGTAAATATCTCCACTGAGATTAAGAAAAGCAGTAGCTTAATAAATTAAGTACTTCCTGGTATAGTCACTGTACTGGTAACTCCCCAAAAGAATCTGGATTGTGGTGAGGGGAACAGAGAAAAAAGCTCATTTAGGACCTGCCCTTACGAAGGGGGTAGGCAGCTGTATATCAGGGAGTAAACCTTCTGAGAATAAAAACAGCTGGAGCTTGTTAAGGTAATTACACAGGGGAAAGGATAATGTCCCTGGAACTCCTCAGAAGAATCTGATTTGTCGTGAGGGGAGAGAGATAAAAGCTCATTAAGGAACGACATGAACATGCTCCGTAGGTAGCTGTTTATCAGTAAATATCTCCACTGAGATTAAGAAAAGCAGTATCTTAATAAATTAAGTAATTCATGGTATGGTTACTGTACTGGTAACTCCCCAAAAGAATCTGGATTGTGCTGAGGGAACAGAGAAAAAAGCTCATTTAGGACCTGCACTTACGAAGGGGGTAGGCAGCTGTATATCAGGGAGTAAACCTTCTGAGAATAAAAACAGCTGGAGCTTCTTAAGGTAATTACACAGGGGAAAGGATAATGTACTGGGAACTCCTCAGAAGAATCTGATTTGTGGTGACGGGAGAGAGATAAAAGCTCATTTAGGATCGACATGAACATGCTGCGTAATTAGCTGTTTATCAGGAAATATCTCCACTGAGATTAAGAAAAGCAGTAGCTTAATAAATTAAGTAATTCCTGGTATGGTTACTGTACTGGTAACTCCCCAAAAGAATCTGGATTGTGGTGAGGGAACAGAGAAAAAGCTCATTTAGGACCTCCACTTACGAAGGGGGTAGGCAGCTGTATATCAAGGAGCAAACCTTCTGAGAATAAAAACAGCTGGAGCTTGTTAAGGTAATTACACAGGGGGAAAGGATAATGTACTGGGAACTCCTCAGAAGAATCTGATTTGGGGTGAGGGGAGAGAGACAAAAGCTCATTTAGGAAAGACATGAACATGATGCGTAGGTAGCTGTTTATCAGTAAATATCTCCACTGAGATTAAGAAAAGCAGTAGCTTAATAAATTAAGTACTTCCTGGTATAGTCACTGTACTGGTAACTCCCCAAAAGAATCTGGATTGTGGTGAGGGAACAGAGAAAAAGCTCATTTAGGACCTGCCCTTACGAAGGGGGTAGGCAGCTGTATATCAGGGAGTAAACCTTCTGAGAATAAAAACAGCTGGAGCTTGTTAAGGTAATTACACCAGGGGAAAGGATAATGTACTGGGAACTCCTCAGAAGAATCTGATTTGTCGTGAGGGGAGAGAGATAAAAGCTCATTTAGGAACGACATGATCATGCTCCGTAGGTAGCTGTTTATCAGTAAATATCTCCACTGAGATTAAGAAAAGCAGTATCTTAATAAATTAAGTAATTCATGGTATGGTTACTGTACTGGTAACTCCCCAAAAGAATCTGGATTGTGGTGAGGGAACAGAGAAAAAAGCTCATTTAGGACCTGCACTTACGAAGGGGGTAGGCAGCTGTATATCAGGGAGTAAACCTTCTGAGAATAAAAACAGTTGGAGCTTGTTAAGGTAATTACACAGGGGAAAGGATAATGTACTGGGAACTCCTCAGAAGAATCTGATTTGTGGTGGACGGGAGAGAGATAAAAGCTCATTTAGGAACGACATGAACATGCTGCGTAATTAGCTGTTTATCAGGAAATATCTCCACTGAGATTAAGAAAAGCAGTAGCTTAATAAATTAATTACTTCCTGGTATGGTTACTGTACTGGTTACACCCCAAAAGAATCTGGATTGTGGTGAGGAACAGTGAAAAAAGCTCATTTAGGACCGTGCACTTACGAAGGGGTTAGGCAGCTGTATATCAGGGAGTAAACCTTCTGAGAATAAAAACAGCTGGAGCTTGTTCAGGAATTACACAGGGGAAAGGATAATGTACTGGGAACTCCTCAGAAGAATCTGATTTGTGGTGAGGGGAGAGAGATAAAAGCTCATTTAGGAACGACATGAACATGCTGCGAAGGTAGCTGTTTATCAGTAAATATCTCCACTGAGATTAAGAAAAGCAGTAGCTTAATAAATTAAGTACTTTCCTGGTATGGTTACTGTACTGGTAACTCCCCAAAAGAATCTGGATTGTGGTGAGGGAACAGAGAAAAAAGCTCATATAGGACCTGCACTTAAGAAGGGGGTAGGCAGCTGTATATCAGGGAGTATACCTTCTGAGAATAAAAACAGCTGGAGCTTGTTAAGGTAATTAAACAAGGGAAAGGATAATGTACTGGGAACTCCTCAGAAGAATCTGATTTGTAGTGAGGGAGAAAGATAAAAGCTCATTACGAACGACATGAACATGCTGCGTAGGTAGCTGTTTATCAGTAAATATCTCCCCTGAGATTAAGAAAAGCAGTAGCTTAATAAATTAAGTACTTCCTGGTATGGTTACTGTACTGGCAACTCCCCAAAAGAATCTGGATTGTAGTGAGGGAACAGAGAAAAAAGCTCATTTAGGACCTGCACTTACGAAGGTGGTAGGCAACTGTATTAGCTTAATAAATTAAGTACTTCCTTTTATGGTAACTGTACTGGTAACTCCCCAAAAGAATCTGGATTGTGGTGAGGGAACAGAGAAAATAGCTCATTTAGGACATGCACTTACGAAGGGGGTAGGCAGCTGTATATCAGGGAGTAAACCTTCTGAGAATAAAAACAGCTGGAGATTGTTAAGGTAATTACACAGGGAAAGGATAATGTACTGGGAACTCCTCAGAAGAATCTGATTTGTGGGGACGGGAGAGAGATAAAAGCCCATTTACGAACGACATGAACATGCTGCGTAGGTAGCTGTTTATCAGTAGATATCTCCACTGAGATGAAGAAAAGCAGTAGCGTGCTGGGGATATAGCCTAGTGGCAAGACTGCCTGCCTCGGATACATGAGGCCCTAGGTTCGATTCCCCAGCACCACATACAGAAAATGGCCAGACGCGGCGCTGTGGCTCAAGTGGCAGAGTGCTAGCCTTGAGTCGGAAGAAGCCAGGGACAGTGCTTAGGCCCTGAGTCCAAGGCCCAGGACTGGCCAAAAAAAAAAAAAAAAAGAAAAAGAAAAGCAGTAGCTTAATAAATTAAGTACTTCCTGGTATGGTTACTGTACTGGTAACTCACCAAAAGATTCTGGATTGTGGTGAAGGAACAGAGAAAAAAGCTCATTTAGGACCTCCATTTACGAAGGGGGTAGGCAGCTGTATTAGCTTAATAAATTAAGTACTTCCTGGTATGGTTACTGTACTGGTAACTCCCCAAAAGAATCTGGATTGTGGTGAGGGAACAGAGAAAAAAAGCTAGTTAGGACCTGCACTTACGAAGGGGGTAGGCAGCTGTATATCAGGGAGTATCCCTTCTGAGAATAAAAACAGCTGGAGATTGTTAAGGTAATAACACAGGGGAATGGATAATGTACTGGGAAATCCTGAGAAGAATCTGATTTGTGGTGATTGGAGAGAGATAAAAGCTCATTCAGGAACGACATGAACATGCTGCGTAGGTCGCTGTTATCAGTAAATATCTCTACTGAGATTAAGAAAAGCAGTAGCTTAATAAATTAAGTACTTCCTGGTATGGATACTGTACTGGTAACTCCCCAAAGAATCTGGATTGTGGTGAGGGAACAGAGAAAAAAGCTCATTTAGGACCTGCACTTACCAAGGGGATAGGCCGCTGTATATCAGGGAGTATCCCTTCTGAGAATAAAAACAGCTGGAGCTTGTAAAGGTAATTACACAGGGGAAAGGATAATGTACTGGGAACTCCTCAGAAGAATCTGATTTGTGGTGAGGGGAGAGAGATAAAAGCTCATTTTGGAACGACATGAAAATGCTGCATAGTTAGCTGTTTATCAGTAAATATCTCCACTGAGATTAAGAAAAGCAGTAGCTTAATAAATTAAGTACTTCCTGGTATGGATACTCTAGTGGTAACTCCCCAAAAGAATCTGGATTGTCGTGAGGGAACAGAGAAAAAAGCTCATTTAGGACCTGCACTTACGAAGGGCGTAGGGCAGCGGTATATCAGGGAGTAAACCTTCTGAGAATAAAAACAGCTGGAGCTTGTTAAGGTAATTACCCAGGGGAAAGGATAATGTACTGGGAACTCCTCAGAAGAATCTGAATTGTGGTGAGGGGAGAGAGATAAAAGCTCATTTAGGAACGACATGAACATGCTGCCTAGCTAGCTGTTTATCAGTAAATATCTCCACTGACATTAAGAAAAGCAGTAGCTTAATAAATTAAGTACTTCCTGGTATGGTTACTGTACTGGTAACTCCCCAATAGAATCTGGACTGTGGTGAAGGAACAGAGAAAAAAGCTCATTTAGGACCTCCACTTACGAAGGGGGTAAGCAGCTGTATATCAAGGAGCAAACCTTCTGAGAATAAAAACAGCTGGAGCTTGTTAAGGTAATTACACAGGGGAAAGGATAATGTACTGGGAACTCCTCAAGAATCTGATTTGGGGTGAGGGGAGAGAGATAAAAGCTCATTTAGGAAAGACATGAACATGATGCGTAGGTAGCTGTTTATCAGTAAATATCTCCACTGAGATTAAGAAAAGGAGTAGCTTAATAAATTAAGTACTTCCTGGTATAGTCACTGTACTGGTAACTCCCCAAAAGAATCTGGATTGTGGTGAGGGAACAGAGAAAAAAGCTCATTAGGACCTGCCCTTACGAAGGGGGGTAGGCAGCTGTATATCAGGGAGTAAACCTTCTGAGAATAAAACAGCTGGAGCTTGTTAAGGTAATTACACAGGGGAAAGGATAATGTCCCTGGAACTCCTCAGAAGAATCTGATTTGTCGTGAGGGGAGAGAGATAAAAGCTCATTTAGGAACGACATGAACATGCTCCGTAGGTAGCTGTTTATCAGTAAATATCTCCACTGAGATTAAGAAAGCAGTATCTTAATAAATTAAGTAATTCATGGTCTGGTTACTGTACTGGTAACTCCCCAAAAGAATCTGGATTGTGGTGAGGGAACAGAGAAAAAAGCTCATTTAGGACTCCAATTACGAAGGGGGTAGGCAGCTGTATATCAAGGAGCAAACCTTCTGAGAATAAAAACAGCTGGAGCTTGTTAAGGTAATTACACAGGGGAAAGGATAATGTACTGGGGACTCCTCAGAAGAATCTGATTTGGGGTGAGGGGAGAGAGATAAAAGCTCATTTAGGAAAGACATGAACATGATGCGTAGGTAGCTGTTTATCAGTAAATATCTCCACTGAGATTAAGAAAAGCAGTAGCTTAATAAATTAAGTACTTCCTGGTATAGTCACTGTACTGGTAACTCCCCAAAAGAATCTGGATTGTGGTGAGGGAACAGAGAAAAAAGCTCTTTTAGGACCTGCCCTTACGAAGGGGGTAGGCAGCTGTATATCAGGGAGTAAACCTTCTGAGAATAAAAACAGCTGGAGCTTGTTAAGGTAAGTACACAGGGGGAAAGGATAATGTACTGGGAACTCATCAGAAGAATCTGATTTGTGGTGAGGGGAGAGAGATAAAAGCTCATTTAGGAACGACATGATCATGCTCCGTAGGTAGCTGTTTATCAGTAAATATCTCCACTGAGATTAAGAAAAGCAGTATCTTAATAAATTAAGTAATTCATGGTATGGTTACTGTACTGGTAACTCCCCAAAAGAATCTGGATTGTGCTGAGGGAACAGAGAAAAAAGCTCATTTAGGACCTGCACTTACGAAGGGGGTAGGCAGCTGTATATCAGGGAGTAAACCTTCTGAGAATAAAAACAGCTGGAGCTTGTTAAGGTAATTACACAGGGGAAAGGATAATGTACTGGGAACTCCTCAGAAGAATCTGATTTGTGGTGACGGGAGAGAGATAAAAGCTCATTTAGGAACGACATGAATATGCTGCGTAATTAGCTGTTTATCAGGAAATATCTCCACTGAGATTAAGAAAAGCAGTAGCTTAATAAATTAATTACTTCCTGGTATGGTTACTGTACTGGTTACACCCCAAAAGAATCTGGATTGTGGTGAGGGAACAGTGAAAAAAGCTCATTTAGGACCTGCACTTACGAAGGGGTTAGGCAGCTGTATATCAGGGAGTAAACCTTCTGAGAATAAAAACAGCTGGAGCTTGTTCAGGGAATTACACAGGGGAAAGGATAATGTACTGGGAACTCCTCAGAAGAATCTGATTTGTGGTGAGGGGAGAGAGATAAAAGCTCATTTAGGAACGACATGAACATGCTGCGTAGGTAGCTGTTTATCAGTAAATATCTCCACTGAGATTAAGAAAAGCAGTAGCTTAATAAATTAAGTACTTCCTGGTATGGTTACTGTACTGGTAACTCCCCAAAAGAATCTGGATTGTGGTGAGGGAACAGAGAAAAAAGCTCATATAGGACCTGCACTTAAGAAGGGGGTAGGCAGCTGTATATCAGGGAGTATACCTTCTGAGAATAAAAACAGCTGGAGCTTGTTAAGGTAATTAAACAAGGGAAAGGATAATGTACTGGGAACTCCTCAGAAGAATCTGATTTGTAGTGAGGGGAGAAAGATAAAAGCTCATTACGAACGACATGAACATGCTGCGTAGGTAGCTGTTTATCAGTAAATATCTCCCCTGAGATTAAGAAAAGCAGTAGCTTAATAAATTAAGTACTTCCTGGTATGGTTACTGTACTGGCAACTCCCCAAAAGAATCTGAATTGTAGTGAGGGAACAGAGAAAAAAGCTCATTTAGGACCTGCACTTACGAAGGTGGTAGGCAACTGTATTAGCTTAATAAATTAAGTACTTCCTTTTATGGTAACTGTACTGGTAACTCCCCAAAAGAATCTGGATTGTGGTGAGGGAACAGAGAAAATAGCTCATTTAGGACATGCACTTACGAAGGGGGTAGGCAGCTGTATATCAGGGAGTAAACCTTCTGAGAATAAAAACAGCTGGAGATTGTTAAGGTAATTACACAGGGGAAAGGATAATGTACTGGGAACTCCTCAGAACAATCTGATTTGTGGGGACGGGAGAGAGATAAAAGCCCATTTATGAACGACATGAACATGCTGCGTAGGTAGCTGTTTATCAGTAGATATCTCCACTGAGATGAAGAAAAGCAGTAGCGTGCTGGGGATATAGCCTAGTGGCAAGACTGCCTGCCTCGGATACATGAGGCCCTAGGTTCGATTCCCCAGCACCACATACAGAAAATGGCCAGACACGGCCCTGTGGCTCAAGTGGCAGAGTGCTAGCCTTGAGTCGGAAGAAGCCAGGGACAGTGCTTAGGCCCTGAGTCCAAGGCCCAGGACTGGCCAAAAAAAAAAAAAAAGAAAAAGAAAAGCAGTAGCTTAATAAATTAAGTACTTCCTGGTATGGTTACTGTACTGGTAACTCCCCAAAAGATTCTGGATTGTGGTGAAGGAACAGAGAAAAAAGCTCATTTAGGACCTCCATTTACGAAGGGGGTAGGCAGGTGTATTAGCTTAATAAATTAAGTACTTCCTGGTATGGTTACTGTACTGGTAACTCCCCAAAAGAATCTGGATTGTGGTGAGGGAACAGAGAAAAAAGCTAGTTTAGGACCTGCACTTACGAAGGGGGTAGGCAGCTGTATATCAGGGAGTATCCCTTCTGAGAATAAAAACAGCTGGAGATTGTTAAGGTAATAACACAGGGGAATGGATAATGTACTGGGAAATCCTGAGAAGAATCTGATTTGTGGTGATTGGAGAGAGATAAAAGCTCATTCAGGAACGACATGAACATGCTGCGTAGGTCGCTGTTTATCAGTAAATATCTCTACTGAGATTAAGAAAAGCAGTAGCTTAATAAATTAAGTACTTCCTGGTATGGATACTGTACTGGTAACTCCCCAAAAGAATCTGGATCGTGGTGAGGGAACAGAGAAAAAAGCTCATTTAGGACCTGCACTTACCAAGGGGATAGGCCGCTGTATATCAGGGAGTATCCCTTCTGAGAATAAAAACAGCTGAGCTTGTAAAGGTAATTACACAGGGGAAAGGATAATGTACTGGGAACTCCTCAGAAGAATCTGATTTGTGGTGAGGGGAGAGAGATAAAAGCTCATTTTGGAACGACATGAAAATGCTGCATAGTTAGCTGTTTATCAGTAAATATCTCCACTGAGATTAAGAAAAGCAGTAGCTTAATAAATTAAGTACTTCCTGGTATGGATACTCTAGTGGTAACTCCCCAAAAGAATCTGGATTGTCGTGAGGGAACAGAGAAAAAAGCTCATTTAGGACCTGCACTTACGAAGGGGGTAGGCAGCTGTATATCAGGGAGTATCCCTTCTGAGAGTAAAAACAGCTGGAGCTTGTTAAGGTAATTACCCAGGGGAAAGGATAATGTACTGGCAACTCCTCAGAAGAATCTGAATTGTGGTGAGGGGAGAGAGATAAAAGCTCATTTAGGAACGACATGAACATGCTGCCTAGCTAGCTGTTTATCAGTAAATATCTCCACTGACATTAAGAAAAGCAGTAGCTTAATAAATTAAGTACTTCCTGGTATGGTTACTGTATTGGTAACTCCCCAATAGAATCTGGACTGTGGTGAAGGAACAGAGAAAAAAGCTCATTTAGGACCTCCACTTACGAAGGGGGTAGGCAGCTGTATATCAAGGAGCAAACCTTCTGAGAATAAAAACAGCTGGAGCTTGTTAAGGTAATTACACAGGGGAAAGGATAATGTACTGGAACTCCTCAAGAATCTGATTTGGGGTGAGGGGAGAGAGATAAAAGCTCATTTAGGAAAGACATGAACATGATGCGTAGGTAGCTGTTTATCAGTAAATATCTCCACTGAGATTAAGAAAAGGAGTAGCTTAATAAATTAAGTACTTCCTGGTATAGTCACTGTACTGGTAACTCCCCAAAAGAATCTGGATTGTGGTGAGGGAACAGAGAAAAAAGCTCATTAGGACCTGCCCTTACGAAGGGGTAGGCAGCTGTATATCAGGGAGTAAACCTTCTGAGAATAAAACAGCTGGAGCTTGTTAAGGTAATTACACAGGGGAAAGGATAATGTCCCTGGAACTCCTCAGAAGAATCTGATTTGTCGTGAGGGGAGAGAGATAAAAGCTCATTTAGGAACGACATGAACATGCTCCGTAGGTAGCTGTTTATCAGTAAATATCTCCACTGAGATTAAGAAAAGCAGTATCTTAATAAATTAAGTAATTCATGGTATGGTTACTGTACTGGTAATTCCCCAAAAGAATCTGGATTGTGCTGAGGGAACAGAGAAAAAAGCTCATTTAGGACCTGCACATACGAAGGGGGTAGGCAGCTGTATATCAGGGAGTAAACCTTCTGAGAATAAAAACAGCTGGAGCTTGTTAAGGTAATTACACAGGGGAAAGGATAATGTACTGGGAACTCCTCAGAAGAATCTGATTTGTGGTGACGGGAGAGAGATAAAAGCTCATTTAGGAACGACATGAACATGCTGCGTAATTAGCTGTTTATCAGGAAATATCTCCACTGAGATTAAGAAAAGCAGTAGCTTAATAAATTAAGTAATTCCTGGTATGGTTACTGTACTGGTAACTCCCCAAAAGAATCTGGATTGTGGTGAGGGAACAGAGAAAAAAGCTCATTTAGGACCTCCAATTACGAAGGGGGGTAGGCATCTGTATATCAAGGAGCAAACCTTCTGAGAATAAAAACAGCTGGAGCTTGTTAAGGTAATTACACAGGGGAAAGGATAATGTACTGGGAACTCCTCAGAAGAATCTGATTTGGGGTGAGGGGAGAGAGATAAAAGCTCATTTAGGAAAGACATGAACATGATGCGTAGGTAGCTGTTTATCAGTAAATATCTCCACTGAGATTAAGAAAAGCAGTAGCTTAATAAATTAAGTACTTCCTGGTATAGTCACTGTACTGGTAACTCCCCAAAAGAATCTGGATTGTGGTGAGGGAACAGAGAAAAAAGCTCATTTAGGACCTGAGCTTACGAAGGGGGTAGGCAGCTGTATATCAGGGAGTATACCTTCTGAGAATAAAAACAGCTGGAGCTTGTTAAGGTAATTAAACAAGGGAAAGGATAATGTACTGGGAACTCCTCAGAAGAATCTGATTTGTAGTGAGGGGAGAAAGATAAAAGCTCATTACGAACGACATGAACATGCTGCGTAGGTAGCTGTTTATCAGTAAATATCTCCCCTGAGATTAAGAAAAGCAGTAGCTTAATAAATTAAGTACTTCCTGGTATGGTTACTGTACTGGCAACTCCCCAAAAGAATCTGAATTGTAGTGAGGGAACAGAGAAAAAAGCTCATTTAGGACCTGCACTTACGAAGGTGGTAGGCCACTGTATTAGCTTAATAAATTAAGTACTTCCTTTTATGGTAACTGTACTGGTAACTCCCCAAAAGAATCTGGATTGTGGTGAGGGAACAGAGAAAATAGCTCATTTAGGACATGCACTTACGAAGGGGGTAGGCAGCTGTATATCAGGGGAGTAAACCTTCTGAGAATAAAAACAGCTGGAGATTGTTAAGGTAATTACACAGGGGAAAGGATAATGTACTGGGAACTCCTCAGAAGAATCTGATTTGTGGGGACGGGAGAGAGATAAAAGCCCATTTACGAACGACATGAACATGCTGCGTAGGTAGCTGTTTATCAGTAGATATCTCCACTGAGATGAAGAAAAGCAGTAGCGTGCTGGGGATATAGCCTAGTGGCAAGACTGCCTGCCTCGGATACATGAGGCCCTAGGTTCGATTCCCCAGCACCACATACAGAAAATGGCCAGACGCGGCGCTGTGGCTCAAGTGGCAGAGTGCTAGCCTTGAGTCGGAGAAGCCAGGGACAGTGCTTAGGCCCTGAGTCCAAGGCCCAGGACTGGCCAAAAAAAAAAAAAAAAAAAAAGAAAAAGAAAAAGCAGTAGCTTAATAAATTAAGTACTTCCTGGTATGGTTACTGTACTGGTAACTCCCCAAAAGATTCTGGATTGTGGTGAAGGAACAGAGAAAAAAGCTCATTTAGGACCTCCATTTACGAAGGGGGTAGGCAGCTGTATTAGCTTAATAAATTAAGTACTTCCTGGTATGGTTACTGTACTGGTAACTCCCCAAAAGAATCTGGATTGTGGTGAGGGAACAGAGAAAAAAGCTAGTTTAGGACCTGCACTTACGAAGGGGGGTAGGCAGCTGTATATCAGGGAGTATCCCTTCTGAGAATAAAAACAGCTGGAGATTGTTAAGGTAATAACACAGGGGAATGGATAATGTACTGGGAAATCCTGAGAAGAATCTGATTTGTGGTGATTGGAGAGAGATAAAAGCTCATTCAGGAACGACATGAACATGCTGCGTAGGTCGCTGTTTATCAGTAAATATCTCTACTGAGATTAAGAAAAGCAGTAGCTTAATAAATTAAGTACTTCCTGGTATGGATACTGTACTGGTAACTCCCCAAAAGAATCTGGATTGTGGTGAGGGAACAGAGAAAAAAGCTCATTTAGGACCTGCACTTACCAAGGGGATAGCCGCTGTATATCAGGGAGTATCCCTTCTGAGAATAAAAACAGCTGGAGCTTGTAAAGGTAATTACACAGGGGAAAGGATAATGTACTGGGAACTCCTCAGAAGAATCTGATTTGTGGTGAGGGGAGAGAGATAAAAGCTCATTTTGGAACGACATGAAAATGCTGCATAGTTAGCTGTTTATCAGTAAATATCTCCACTGAGATTAAGAAAAGCAGTAGCTTAATAAATTAAGTACTTCCTGGTATGGATACTCTAGTGGTAACTCCCCAAAAGAATCTGGATTGTCGTGAGGGAACAGAGAAAAAAGCTCATTTAGGACCTGCACTTACGAAGGGGGTAGGCAGCTGTATATCAGGGAGTATCCCTTCTGAGAGTAAAAACAGCTGGAGCTTGTTAAGGTATTTACCCAGGGGAAAGGATAATGTACTGGGAACTCCTCAGAAGAATCTGAATTGTGGTGAGGGGAGAGAGATAAAAGCTCATTTAGGAACGACATGAACATGCTGCCTAGCTAGCTGTTTATCAGTAAATATCTCCACTGACATTAAGAAAAGCAGTAGCTTAATAAATTAAGTACTTCCTGGTATGGTTACTGTACTGGTAACTCCCCAATAGAATCTGGACTGTGGTGAAGGAACAGAGAAAAAAGCTCATTTAGGACCTCCACTTACGAAGGGGGTTGGCAGCTGTATATCAAGGAGCAAACCTTCTGAGAATAAAAACAGCTGGAGCTTGTTAAGGTAATTACACAGGGGAAAGGATAATGTACTGGAACTCCTCAAGAATCTGATTTGGGGTGAGGGGAGAGAGATAAAAGCTCATTTAGGAAAGACATGAACATGATGCGTAGGTAGCTGTTTATCAGTAAATATCTCCACTGAGATTAAGAAAAGGAGTAGCTTAATAAATTAAGTACTTCCTGGTATAGTCACTGTACTGGTAACTCCCCAAAAGAATCTGGATTGTGGTGAGGGAAGAGAGAAAAAAGCTCATTAGGACCTGCCCTTACGAAGGGGGTAGGCAGCTGTATATCAGGGAGTAAACCTTCTGAGAATAAAAACAGCTGGAGCTTGTTAAGGTAATTACACAGGGGAAAGGATAATGTCCCTGGAACTCCTCAGAAGAATCTGATTTGTCGTGAGGGGAGAGAGATAAAAGCTCATTTAGGAACGACATGAACATGCTCCGTAGGTAGCTGTTTATCAGTAAATATCTCCACTGAGATTAAGAAAAGCAGTATCTTAATAAATTAAGTAATTCATGGTATGGTTACTGTACTGGTAACTCCCCAAAAGAATCTGGATTGTGCTGAGGGAACAGAGAAAAAAGCTCATTTAGGACCTGCACATACGAAGGGGGTAGGCAGCTGTATATCAGGGAGTAAACCTTCTGAGAATAAAAACAGCTGGAGCTTGTTAAGGTAATTACACAGGGGAAAGGATAATGTACTGGGAACTCCTCAGAAGAATCTGATTTGTGGTGACGGGAGAGAGATAAAAGCTCATTTAGGAACGACATGAACATGCTGCGTAATTAGCTGTTTATCAGGAAATATCTCCACTGAGATTAAGAAAAGCAGTAGCTTAATAAATTAAGTAATTCCTGGTATGGTTACTGTACTGGTAACTCCCCAAAAGAATCTGGATTGTGGTGAGGGAACAGAGAAAAAAGCTCATTTAGGACCTCCAATTACGAAGGGGGTAGGCAGCTGTATATCAAGGAGCAAACCTTCTGAGAATAAAAACAGCTGGAGCTTGTTAAGGTAATTACACAGGGAAAGGATAATGTACTGGGAACTCCTCAAGAATCTGATTTGGGGTGAGGGGAGAGAGATAAAAGCTCATTTAGGAAAGACATGAACATGATGCGTAGGTAGCTGTTTATCAGTAAATATCTCCACTGAGATTAAGAAAAGGAGTAGCTTAATAAATTAAGTACTTCCTGGTATAGTCACTGTACTGGTAACTCCCCAAAAGAATCTGGATTGTGGTGAGGGAAGAGAGAAAAAAGCTCATTAGGACCTGCCCTTACGAAGGGGGTAGGCAGCTGTATATCAGGGAGTAAACCTTCTGAGAATAAAAACAGCTGGAGCTTGTTAAGGTAATTACACAGGGGAAAGGATAATGTCCCTGGAACTCCTCAGAAGAATCTGATTTGTCGTGAGGGGAGAGAGATAAAAGCTCATTTAGGAACGACATGAACATGCTCCGTAGGTAGCTGTTTATCAGTAAATATCTCCACTGAGATTAAGAAAAGCAGTATCTTAATAAATTAAGTAATTCATGGTATGGTTACTGTACTGGTAACTCCCAAAAGAATCTGGATTGTGCTGAGGGAACAGAGAAAAAAGCTCATTTAGGACCTGCACATACGAAGGGGGTAGGCAGCTGTATATCAGGGAGTAAAACCTTCTGAGAATAAAAACAGCTGGAGCTTGTTAAGGTAATTACACAGGGGAAAGGATAATGTACTGGGAACTCCTCAGAAGAATCGGATTTGTGGTGACGGGAGAGAGATAAAAGCTCATTTAGGAACGACATGAACATGCTGCGTAATTAGCTGTTTATCAGGAAATATCTCCACTGAGATAAAGAAAAGCAGTAGCTTAATAAATTAAGTAATTCCTGGTATGGTTACTGTACTGGTAACTCCCCAAAAGAATCTGGATTGTGGTGAGGAACAGAGAAAAAAGCTCATTTAGGACCTCCAATTACGAAGGGGGTAGGCAGCTGTATATCAAGGAGCAAACCTTCTGAGAATAAAAACAGCTGGAGCTTGTAAAGGTAATTACACAGGGGAAAGGATAATGTACTGGGAACTCCTCAGAAGAATCTGATTTGGGGTGAGTGGAGAGAGATAAAAGCTCATTTAGGAAAGACATGAACATGATGCGTAGGTAGCTGTTTATCAGTAAATATCTCCACTGAGATTAAGAAAAGCAGTAGCTTAATAAATTAAGTACTTCCTGGTATAGTCACTGTACTGGTAACTCCCCAAAAGAATCTGGATTGTGGTGAGGGAACAGAGAAAAAAGCTCATTTAGGACCTGCCCTTACGAAGGGGGTAGGCAGCTGTATATCAGGGAGTAAACCTTCTGAGAATAAAAACAGCTGGAGCTTGTTAAGGTAAGTACACAGGGGAAAGGATAATGTACTGGGAACTCCTCAGAAGAATCTGATTTGTCGTGAGGGGAGAGAGATAAAAGCTCATTTAGGAACGACATGATCATGCTCCGTAGGTAGCTGTTTATCAGTAAATATCTCCACTGAGATTAAGAAAAGCAGTATCTTAATAAATTAAGTAATTCATGGTATGGTTACTGTACTGGTAACTCCCCAAAAGAATCTGGATTGTGCTGAGGGAACAGAGAAAAAAGCTCATTTAGGACCTGCACTTACGAAGGGGTTAGGCAGCTGTATATCAGGGAGTAAACCTTCTGAGAATAAAAACAGCTGGAGCTTGTTAAGGTAATTACACAGGGGAAAGGATAATGTACTGGGAACTCCTCAGAAGAATCTGATTTGTGGTGACGGGAGAGAGATAAAACCTCATTTAGGAACGACATGAACATGCTGCGTAATTAGCTGTTTATCAGGAAATATCTCCACTGAGATTAAGAAAAGCAGTAGCTTAATAAATTAATTACTTCCTGGTATGGTTACTGTACTGGTTACACCCCAAAAGAATCTGGATTGTGGTGAGGGAACAGTGAAAAAAGCTCATTTAGGACCTGCAGTTACGAAGGGGTTAGGCAGCTGTATATCAGGGAGTAAACCTTCTGAGAATAAAAACAGCTGGAGCTTGTTCAGGTAATTACACAGGGGAAAGGATAATGTACTGGGAACTCCTCAGAAGATTCTGATTTGTGGTGAGGGGAGAGAGATAAAAGCTCATTTAGGAACGACATGAACATGCTGCGTATGTAGCTGTTTATCAGTAAATATCTCCACTGAGATTAAGAAAAGCAGTAGCTTAATAAATTAAGTACTTCCTGGTATGGTTACTGTACTGGTAACTCCCCAAAAGAATCTGGATTGTGGTGAGGGAACAGAGAAAAAAGCTCATTTAGGACCTGCACTTAAGAAGGGGGTAGGCAGCTGTATATCAGGGAGTAAACCTTCTGAGAATAAAAACAGCTGGAGCTTGTTAAGGTAATTAAACAAAGGAAAGGATAATGTACTGGGAACTCCTCAGAAGAATCTGATTTGTAGTGAGGGAGAAAGATAAAAGCTCATTACGAACGACATGAACATGCTGCGTAGGTAGCTGTTTATCAGGAAATATCTCCACTGAGATTAAGAAAAGCAGTAGCTTAATAAATTAAATACTTCTGGTATGGTTACTGTAGTGGTAACTCCTCAAAAGAATCTGGATTGTGGTGAGGGAGCAGAGAAAAAAGCTGATTAGGAACTGCACTTACGAAGGGGTTAGGCAGCTGTATATCAGGGAGTAAACCTTCTGAGAATAAAAACAGCTGGAGCTTGTTCAGGTAATTACACAGGGGAAAGGATAATGTACTGGGAACTCCTCAGAAGAATCTGATTTGTGGTGAGGGGAGAGAGATAAAAGCTCATTTAGGAACGACATGAACATGCTGCGTAGGTAGCTGTTTATCAGTAAATATCTCCACTGAGATTAAGAAAAGCAGTAGCTTGATAAATTAAGTACTTCCTGCGATGGATACTGTACTGGTAACTCCCCAAAAGAATCTGGATTGTGGTGAAGGGAACAGAGAAAAAAGCTCATTTATGACCTGCACTTACGAAGGGGGTAGGCAGCTATATATCAGGGAGTAAACCTTCTGAGAAAAAAAACAGCTGGAGCTTGTTAAGGTACTTACACAGGGGAAAGGATAATGTACTGGGAACTCCTCAGAAGAATCAGATTTGTGGTGAGGGGAGAGAGATAAAAGCTCCTTTAGGAACGACATGATCATGCTGCGTAGGTAGCTGTTTATCAGTAAATATCTCCACTGAGATTAAGAAAAGCAGTAGCTTAATAAATTAAGTACTTCCTGGTATGGTTACTGTACTGGTAACTCCCCAGAAGAATCTGGATTGTGGTGAGGGAACAGAGAAAAAAGCTCATTTAGGACCTGCACTTACGAAGGGGGTAGGCAGCTGTATATTAGGGAGTAAACCTTATGAGAATAAAAACAGCTGGAGCTTGTTAAGGTAATTAAACAAGGGAAAGGATAATGTACTGGGAACTCCTCAGAAGAATCTGATTTGTGGTGAGGGGATAGAGATAAAAGCTCATTTAGGAACGACATGAACATGCTGCGTAGGTAGCTGTTTATCAGTAAATATCTCCACTGAGATTAAGAAAAGCAGTAGCTTAATAAATTAAGTACTTCCTGGTATGGTTACTTTACTGGTAACTCCCCAAAAGAATCTGGATTGTGCTGAGGGAACAGAGAAAAAAGCTCATTTAGGACCTGCACTTACGAAGGGGGTAGGCAGCTGTATATCAGGGAGTAAACCTTCTGAGAATAAAAACAGCTGGAGCTTGTTAAGGTAATTACACAGGGGAAAGGATAATGTAACTGGGAACTCCTCACAAGAATCTGATTTGTGGTGAGGGGAGAGAGAAAAAAGCTCATTTATTAACGACATGATCATGTTACGTAGTAGCTGTTTATCAGTAAATATCTCCACTGAGATTAAGAAAAGCAGTAGCTTAATAAATTAAGTACTTCCTGGTATGGTTACTGTACTGGTAACTCCCCAAAAGAATCTGCATTGTGGTGAGGGAATAGAGAAAAAAGCTCATTTAGGACCTGCACTTACGAAGGGGGTAGGCAGCTGTATATCAGGAGTAAACCTTCTGAGAATAAAAACAGCTGGAGCTTGTTAAGGTAATTACACAGGGGAAAGGATAATGTACTAGGAACTCCTCAGAAGAATTTGATTTGTGTTGAGGGGAGAGAGATAAAAGCTCATTTAGGAACGACATGAACATGCTGCGTAGGTAGCTGTTTATCAGTAAATATCTCCACTGAGATTAAGAAAAGCAGTAGCTTAATAAATTAAGTACTTCCTGGTATGGTTACTGTACTGGTAACTCCCCAAAAGAATCTGGATTGTGGTGAGGGAACAGAGAAAAAAGCTCATTTAGGACCTGCACTTACGAACGGGGTAGGCAGCTGTATATCAGGGAGCAAACCTTCTGAGAATAAAAACAGCTGGAGCTTGTTAAGGTAATTACACAGGGGAAAGGATAATGTACTGGGAACTCCTCAGAAGAATCTGATTTGTGGTGCCGGGAGAGAGATAAAAGCTCCTTTAGGAACGACATGAACATGCTGCGTAGGTAGCTGTTTATCAGTAAATATCTCCACTGAGATTAAGAAAAGCAGTAGCTTAATAAATTAAGTACTTCCTGGTATGGTTACTGTACTGGTAACTCCCCAAAAGAATCTGGATTGTGGTGAGGGAACAGAGAAAAAAGCTCATTTAGGACCTGCACTTAAGAAGGGGTAAGGCAGCTGAATATCAGGGAGTAAACCTTCTGAGAATAAAGACAGCTGGAGCTTGTTAAGGTAATTACACAGGAGAAAGGATAATGTACTGGGAACTCCTCAGAAGAATCTGATTTGTGGTGAGGGGAGAGAGATAAAAGCTCATTTATTAACGACATGAACATGCTGCGTAGGTAGCTGTTTCTCAGGAAATATCTCCACTGAGATTAAGAAAAGCAGTAGCTTAACAAATTAAGTACTTCCTGGTATGGTTACTGTACTGGTAACTCCCCAAAAGAATCTGGATTGTGGTGAGGGAACAGAGAAAAAAGCTCATTTAGGACCTGCACTTACGAAGGGGGTAGGCAGCTGTTTATCAGGGAGTAAACCTTCGGAGAATAAAAACAGCTGGAGCTTGTTAAGGTAATTACACAGGGGAAAGGATAATGTACTGGGAACTCCTCAGAAGAATCTGATTTGTGGTGAGGGGAGAGAGATAAAAGCTCATTTAGGATCGACATGAACATGCTGTGTAGGTAGCTGTTTATCAGTAAATATCTCCACTGAGATTAAGAAAAGCAGTAGCTTAATAAATTAAGTACTTCCTGGTATGGTTACTGTACTGGTAACTCCCCAAAAGAATCTGGATTGTGGTGAGGGAACAGAGAAAAAAGCTCATTTAGGACCTGCACTTACGAACGGGGTAGGCAGCTGTATATCAGGGAGCAAACCTTCTGAGAATAAAAACAGCTGGAGCTTGT
>NW_025959149.1:0-46196 GCF_023159225.1 Perognathus longimembris pacificus | reverse complement strand
ATATGCAGTTTTGGAACCAGGGAATAGCATAGGGTTGTTAAAATTCCAGAACACAAAGAGGCTTTGAAGTTTACAACATTTGATTACAGTAAACACAAGGTAACAAAGCAATTCCGGACAGTGGCTGTGGACTTTGCCTTTAGCATATCCTGGCGGTAACAGCACAGCCAGAGGTGATAATGAAACTAGGTGCAGGTTTGGCTCCCGACATCTTGGCGACATCGGCACAGCCAGAGGTCAGGATGAGCTTAGCTGCTAGCTCGGCTCCCGACAGTTCCCCCGTCTTTTTATTAAAAGAAGCGAACCCGCCTGTCTTAGGTGGGGTGGGTACCCCAGCCCGCCTTACCCGTCTTAGGGAACAACTTCAGAGCAGTGCTGAAGGCCCTGTCTTAGGTCGGTCTAAGGCTGGCACCGCCTCATACCCGTCTCTGGCTGCGGTTCCTCTCGGGGGAAATTCATTTACTTGGAGCTTGTTCTAGTCCGGCTATTTGTCTATAGAGGTGAAAGAGATCTAAGGACAAGTTATTATGGTGCCAAATACCATTTAGATGTGCTACAACTTGTTCCCAAGGATAGCTCGACCCATTATACTTATGGAGGGTCACACAAATAAAGTCAAACCCTGCATGACAGCGCACCCGTTGCAAAGTTTGTAAGGCACGAATTTGTTCTCCCAGAGACAACACAGATTCATATAATGCTTCTAACTTTTGTTCTACCTTATCATCAATCCTGCCTTGAAAGTGCAGGGCTTGCGTGGTATTATGAGCAAGCTGATTAACATGGTGAGCTGTCTGCACATTTTGTGTTAAAGCCACAGTAGCCGCTGCAGAAGCAGCTAAGGAAATAAAGGCCAAAATTCCTGCTATTAATAGCCCTACAAATCGTATAGGGCGCATAAGTTCTTTTAAATGTTTTAACACTTGAATACCTGTTTCTTTATACCAAGCTTTAGATAAGTTTACAGGAAGCATAACAAATGGTGGTTGCTTAATAATAATTACAGAATCAGTAAGACCACTATACAAGCAATTTGTAAAAGAACAGTTAGTGCAGGTAACATTGAAATACATGGCTCCTATAGAAATATTAAAAGGTCCATACATAATAGCATAAGGGGGTGTTACACAACTCATAATATTTTTTAAAGAAGTAGACGTGGGCCAGGAGATATTGTTTAGGGAAGCCACTAACATCAAGACATGGCGTTGAGGGCGTCCATTCATCCACCACAGACCTGGGTTGAACTTGTTGGTGAGATTAGCTCCAGACCAGTCCATCAGCTGAGAATTAGTTCCTGAAATATTGGTTATAAAAGGGTGATCATGTCTACACTTTACGGGGTGCAGTTCTCCCGTGGGTTCTACAATTTGAGAGGAGTTGATGCAGCGAGGTATCATGAAGGACGAGGTAGAATTGGCATGTACAGGAAACCCAGTAGGCAATGAAGTCATTTGTATATTATATACTTGACTATTATCAGGAATCCAAATTCTATGATTTATGGATTGTATTACAGTACAGCCTGGAATATAACTGTTGGAGTCAGTTGTAAAGCATAAAGGGGTTCCAATGCCAGAAGCTGCAAAATCTCCCATCTTAACGTGCTGGACAAAAGGGTCTGGAGCTGTACCATATGCTGATCTGTTGACATGGATGAACACCTCAGCTCCCTCCCAGGTCGCGGGGTGCACAATCGGTGGATCTGGCATGTAAGCCCAGTGGGTCAGCGCTTGTACCATTCTGATGAGTTTCCACAATCCGAACACAGCACTCAGGTAGCCAGCAGGCATCATTTTCATCCTGTCAAAAAACACAGACATGTCCTCGACCCCATGTACCGGATCGGGCCCGTGCCAAGCACTTGTTAAAGGATCTTTCCACTTAACTTGGGCAAAAGCTCTTTGCTCTCTCTTTTCCCAGAACCGCTGTGCTGCGGAGTGGCCATTGCAACCCAAATTTTAAAAAATTTAGTATGAATAAAGTATAAGAAAGTATATTAACAGGAGAGAAGGGGTATAGTTTCCCCCCCTTTTAATTTAGAAGTTTGGTGTTTTAACAAACCGTTGGCCCATTTGACAATTTTTTGACCATGAGGGTTATAGGGAATTCTTGTAGAGTGAACAATTTGGTAAGATTTGTAAAAAGTTTGAAAAGTTTGTCCAACATATCCTGGACCATTATTAGTTTTAATTTGTTTAGGAAGTCCCATAGTAGCAAAGCAGTGTAAGGCATGGGAGATACAATGTTTTGCCAGCTTTCCCGCTAAGAGGAGTAGCCATAATAAAATTAGAGTAAGTGTCTATTGTAACATGGACAAAGCGGAGCCGTCCAAAAGAGAGGATGTGGGTAACATCCATTTGCCACACATGGTTAGCCGCTAAGCCTCCAGGTTTAATCCCATTGGAGGGCACAGGCAGGAAGGTAGCACAGTTGGGACAAGTTTTTACAATTTGACAAGCTGCTTTACGAGTAATATGAAATTGCTGACGTAAGGCACGACTGTTTTGATGGTGGGCAGCATGTGATTGCTTTGCCAAGTCAATTTGAGAAAGAAAAATTTGGGTAGCCTCATCCGTAACAGCATTGCCCTCCCTTAATGGTAAGAAGAGGCAAAGTGAAGTAATTTGTTGGAGGGACAATGATGTGAAATTGTGCCCACAAAATTGTCCCAGGCAATGGCCCAGGAATCACAATGAATATAAAGCCATTTTTGCTGCTGCAAAGTGTAGGGTATATAAATAACCTGTGGATCTCGTCCAAGATACTTACAAGATTTCACACGGCACATATGGACTAAGGTGGCTACCAATTCATAATAAGGAATTAATACTTTTGAAGGAGTAGCAGGCAAGGAAAACCACAAAAGGGGGTCCCTTCTGCCAAAGGACCGCTGTTGGAGAATGAGATATAGTTAAAATATAAGCTTCCCAAGAGGCTGAGTAATCTATATAATTTATATGTTGGGAAGAAATGGCAGAATTTACTATGCTCAACGCTTTTGCTGCTTTAGTTGTCATTTCTCTGGGAGATGTAGGGTCAGGGTCCCCCTTTAATAGATCAAACAAGGGTTTTAATTTAGCTGTGGACTATTTAAGGTAAGGGTGAAGCCAATTAATATCTCCCAGAAACTTTTGAAAATCATGCAAAGTACGCAAATGAGATGTCTTAACCTGTAATTTCTGGCTAGTAAAATAATAAGGACCCAAAATATGACCAAGATAAGTATACGGAGGATGCTCTTGTACCTTTTCACTAGCTATTATTAACCCAAAAGAGGTGAGATCTTGTTTTAACTGTCCAAGGAGTCTTATCCAATAAAGCCCCTTTTTATTTCCAAATAAAGCAACAGGAGAACAAAAGGAGTAGAGTTTACTTGTAAGTTGCTAAGAATTGACCAACAAGTAGTTCCCAGAGTTTTGTTGTAACACTTAAAGAACAGCTGACTGAATGGGATCCATGTGCCATTAAGTCAAATCATATTATTTAACCTTACCTTACTGGCATGTGAAAGAGAAAACAAATTAATAACAATAAAAGTCTCAGCTTCAGTGGATCTGAAGTGGCTGTGTCTTCCATCCCAAATTAGCAGGCCAGCAGGAGAGATGGTTTGCATCTGGATAATTTTTTAGTAGAGTTCCCTGGATAGGCTGTCACATTTCCTGCTTGTTGCCTGTAAATTTCTACACAGACTGGTTAAGGGCATTCTTAAACAGATTTTAGAAGGCTTGGGCCTTTAACCATCTTTCTAGTCACAAAATCCACATAGATTGAAGGCTAACCAAGTCTGCTCTCTGTAGCAGCCAGGGCAGTTTCTGAGTCACAAACAACTCCCAGTTTGGAAGCCGACTGTGGAGGCCGCTTTCTGTAGCCATAGACTGCCACGGTCCACTCAGCTAGCACACATGTCAACCTGTATCCTGTAAAGCAAAATGTTAATTTGGGGTCCGGAAAATTTAGGTTAATAGTCACACCTGTGCAGTTATTTTAAAATGACTCTGGTCCCTTGATCTTAAAGAGTTTATGAGAGCACAGCGAAAAAAGAGAAAAAAAAATGGAGAAGTAAAATCTTAGTCTATACAAAAGAATTGTCAGGATTAGATGTACACTTGACTCTTAGCATAGATAGACATAAAGAATAACACACTGGTTGTACATTACTGTACTTATATTACGTGCTGAATGTTAGAACCTTTTGGAGTTTTTCTTAGACACATTTGTTTGCTCCCAAACATGATCAGTTTGGGTTTAAAACCTGTTTTTGTTTTGTTTTTAAGTTTTACCAACACATAGACATAGACATACATACACATACAGACAATGTGCACACGTTTTGGGGCGCGCTTAGAATTGTTCTTTAATTGGCCATGTAAGTTTTTCTGGAATTCCAGTGGCAAATGATACTATTTTGCCTATATTCTAGAACCACGTGGTTAGATAGTAGACAAACAAACAAACAAACAAAAAAAAAAACTTTTCAGCAAACCAAAATTTTCAGATCATCCGAGAAGCCACATTTTGAGAAACCAGTTTAGCTCACAAACGGAGTATATGGGAGACAGGGTATGAACACAGACAGTGAGCTCACAGTAAGACACCTTCATCTTCCAGCATTTGAATTGTAAGGCACCTTTGAAATGCAAGGCCACAGGACTCCAAGTCTCTGCCCAGCCTCTAGGAATTTGGCATGCTTGTCACCTGGGGGATGGGCAGGCTTTCACTCCAACCAGTCCTGTTGTCTACCATGTGCTCAATGCTAGAGAAAGCTTATGATTTAGCCAAACAAGCAGAATTTAACTAAATCTCCAAAACTTAACCATCAATAACAAGAATAGAAAACCTTTCTTTGAGTCTTTTAAAGCAGATGTTAAACAAATATCCATACCCGTCCTATGTCACAGGCAGAGTTTAGAGGGAGGCAGAAAAAGAGATAGAGAGAACTTCATCTGCCTGAGCCCTCATAGAAGTTAGGTAAGTCCTGCAAAATATTCCAAATATATATGATTGGGCTCAAACTTGAGCAGCATTCCTGAAACAATTTAGACTTGACGAGCAACCTGCTGAGCTGAACTAGAGATCAGTTGTCTCCAAACACCCACAATTGCTGATCTCCTTGACCTAGCCCAGTGGATTTATGGAAAAATGTAAGCTCCAGGCTAATGGTCACTCACCCTGGTTGGGGTTTTAAATCTGTCCTGGCGGATGGAAATAGAGCGCTGGGTCAGGACAAGTTACCTTGGTGGTGTTAGCATTTCCCTAGCCTCAGGTCCCTTCCCCCTGCTATCAGCCTGCATCTAGGAGAGCTGTAAGTCTGCCAGTACTCCCTTTAAAGGAGTTTGTTGTTCTGGATGAAGCTGTGATAATAGAGCTATAACTGATTTTAACATAGTCTCAACATAGGTCAATCTATCTTTAATAGGCTTATTGAATAATTTCTCCTCAGAGTCTGAGCCATCTGAGTCTTCCTTAATGTCTAGCTCAGTGGGTTCAGGTCTTGTTAATTTTCTCAGCTCTTCCCAGGCAGCAGCATACGCTCCCAGAGCTGGGCAACACTCATCAGGTCCCTGTTCAGTTTCTCCAATCGACTGATCGAATTTAATCTATTCATGGCTAAGATCTAAGCAATCTCGGACCAGAAACCAAAGAATAATAGCATCCACTGAGGTTTTCTCAGGGCCAGTTGCATCATAATGTTCCCTTTTTTTTTTTTTTTTTTTTTTCCAATTTTCTAACAAGTTTCTAAGTTATTGGTTCCTTCCTCCAGGAACTGGGGGCATGCTTTCTCAATAAAATAAAAGAAACGTTCTAAGTTACATTGGCCAACTTTCACTGCCCGGGTATTAAGCATGCCTTTGGGGGCCTGCATGTATAGCATGCGGCTATTACCTTGTCCCATAATTTATTACTCCCGACGATACACTCTCCTCCCGCTCTCCTTCCCAAGCATTCGGACGTCCTTACCTGAGCGGGGGTCACCCGCAGTCGATCCTAGGTCTTCAAGTCCCTGTTCCAGGCGCCAAACCTGCCGGGCCAGCCGGCAGGGGAGCAGGAATCCTGACTGAGGGGCGGCGGGGATAAGGAAAAGGAAAAATAAGGCAAGAGAAAAAAGACAAGAGACAAAGATGGGGTACGGGAGGTCTGCAGCCGCAAGGTTGAACCTCAAGACTGCAGCAACAGTTTATTCTTAACTTCCAGCTTATATGCAGTTTTGGAACCAGGGAATAGCATAGGGTTGTTAAAATTCCAGAACACAAAGAGGCTTTGAAGTTTACAACATTTGATTACAGTAAACACAAGGTAACAAAGCAATTCCGGACAGTGGCTGTGGACTTTGCCTTTAGCATATCCTGGCGGTAACAGCACAGCCAGAGGTGATAATGAAACTAGGTGCAGGTTTGGCTCCCGACATCTTGGCGACATCGGCACAGCCAGAGGTCAGGATGAGCTTAGCTGCTAGCTCAGCTCCCGACATTCAGGCACCATGTAAGAGTAGATAGTTGTAGCTGGTAAAGGGAAATTCTCTAGGTGGGCAGAACATTGAGCAGTGTCTCTGTTGGTTGGCTTACAGGGAGAAGGGGCCAGTTGAGTGACTTTATGGATGTATGAGCTCTTGTGTGAATTGTTTGGCTAGCTGGTTAGGGACTTAGAAGAGGCATGACTGGAAAATTGGTCACAAGGAAATTGGGGATGAGGTACGTGGTAGAACTTGCTGAGTGGGCACAATACCAAAAGATAACCTGAGTGGAGGATGATGTTTGTAATTAAGTGAAAAGATTGCTCCTTTTTGTGGCTAGAAATCATCCTTTTTCCCATGCCACTCCTGTTCTTACACAATGGAGCCATGTGCAAAATGGCCATGAACCACTGGGTGGGGACTATGCATGGCTTCGACAGCATGACTGACTCGCCATGCTGACCCAGCTATGGCCATTGCTGATTGCCCAGTCAGCTGACCAAAGAGATGAGTAGTGGTGGCTGATAGGGTACTGTTTTCCAGAGTGATTGAAGCTAATGATGGTGGATATATTTCTTCGGATCACTTTTGTCATAGAGCAGTATTTGTTCTTACTGGAATTCTCATTTCCTATATATACACCTTCCTTGCATGCAATGATTGTGATAAATTACCATCCATGGACTTATAGAATGTCTGATCTGCCATCATGGTATTCAAATAGCATTGCTTCTGGTCAAGGGACTCACCTTCCAGCAAAGGATAGACATAATGCTCATGGTGGTAGAATTCACTGGTTTGCTATGACATCCTGCAGCTGCTGGCAGGACAGTGTGGTGGAAGACTTTGTCATGATGCCATAACTCCCATCAAGCCTACCAAGCTTCCCCAGGAGACTGTGATACTGTGAATTGAATAGGTGGGATTTTTCTCTGAAATTAGAATCAATGGATTGAAGAATCATATGGTGAACATGGTAGTGACACCACGATTACTCTTAGTGACCCATTAACAAAATTTTTGTTTCCTGTTCCTATGATCTTACTTTGTGCTGACCTAGAGGCCTTTGTCCTAAAGGAAGGAATGTTTCAATCGGGAGACACAATGGTTCCATTGAACTGGAAGTGAATTCTGCTCCCTGGACGCTGTGGCTTTCTCATGCCTCTGAATGGACAAGCAAAGAAGGAAGCTACTGTGCTGGCTGGGGTGATGGATCTGTTTGCAATCAGGGGGCATCGGATAGCTACTTCCTAGTGTCTGGGTCCTAGAAGATCCCCGAAGGTGCCTTTTGGTATTAACGTGTTCTGTGATTAGGGTCGATGGAAAACTATTTTTTTTTTTTTGCCAGTCCTAGGGCTTGGACTCAGGGCCTGAGCACTGTCCCTGGCTTCTTTTTGCTCAAGGCTAGCACTCTGCCACTTGAGCCACAGAGACACTTCTGGCTTTTTCTATATATGTGGTGCTGAGGAATCGAACCCAGGGTTTCATGCATGCTAGGCAAGCACTCTACCACTAAGTCACATTCCCACCCCGATGGAAAACTATTACAGTTACCATATCTAATGGACTATCAGTTGTATAGACCCTTTAAGAATGAAGGTTTGTATTACCTGGCCCAGTATAAAACCATAAGTAGCTTGGTGAGACAAAGGGAAAACAGAATAAGTAGAGAGAGAAAGTAATTATAAGTAACCACAGGTGACCACATGGGCAACTGTAAAATAATTGTCAGGACTATGTCTTCTTTATTTACTTATGATTGTATTTGTGCATTTAGGAGTTTTCTGTGCACATATGTAAATATACTAAGCCAGTGTTCTCCTTAAGTTGCTTGTTATGTAACCTAAGAGGTATCGTAGTGTTAAGTGTTGTTAATTTGACATCACTTGCTTTTTTTTTTTTAATTCGGTTGGTCATGGGGCTTGAACTCAGCCTGAGAGCCTGCCCCTGAGCTTTTCTCCTTAAGACTAGCACTCTACCACTTTGAGCTCCACTTGTGGATTTCCAGTGATTAATTGGAAATGAGCATCTCAATGGATTTTTCTTCCTGGGCTGACTTTAAACTTTGATCTTCAGATCTCAGCCTCCTGAATAGTTAGGATTACAAGTGGGAGCCACCAGTGCCTTGCCTGGTACATCCTATTATTGCACTTAAATGATTGGATCTTGTGAAGTATAAACATTGCCCATGTACTGGTGTGTTCCTTCTGGAGAAAGGCTAGTTTGTCTGGTTATATATGTATGAATTATGATACAAGGATGCTTGTTACTGTCAGTATTGAGAGATTGGGTATAATGTAAGATGATGTATATTGATAAATATGAGCAGATTTGTGGTAGTTAATTGGTTTATGTGTCAATTTAAGTTGGCCACAGGTACTGAGATACTTAATTCAACCTTATTCTGACTGTGTCATACTGATGGCATCTCATTAAAAACCTTTTGAGAGATATCTAATTTTATTTTTTTTTCAATTTTTATTATCAAACTGATGTACAGAGAGGTTACAGTTTCATACATTAGGCATTGGATACATTTGTTGTACTGTTTGTTACCTCGTCCCTCATTCCCCCCTCCCTCCTCCCCCTTTCCCTTTCGCCCCCTGAGGTGTTCAGTTCACTTACACCAAACATTTTGGCAAGTATTACTTTTGTATTTGTTTGTCTTTTTTTACCCTGTGTCTTTCAATTTTGGTATTCCCTTTCAATTTCCTAGTTCCAATACCAGTATGCACGGTTTCCAATATACTCAGATAAGATTACAGAGATAGTGTAGGTACAACCACAGGAAGGTGATACAAGAACATCATCAATAATAGAAGCTACAGATACATATGGGATATTGAAAGTAGTTACAACTGTGATATAACAATTGTTTCCATAACATGGAGTTCATTTCACTTAGCATCATCTATGTGTTCATAAGGGTATAGCTATTGAGCCTTGTGATGCTCTGCTATGACAGGACTAAACCTGTACTAATTATTCCCAATAAGGGAGACCATAGAGTCCATGTTTCTTTGGGTCTAGCTCACTTCACTTAGTATAATTTTTTTCCAAGACCTTCCATTTCCTTACAAATGGGACAATGTCATTCTTTCAGACAGAAATATAAAATTCCATTGTATATATGTACCATATTTTCCTGATTCATTCGTCTACTGAGGGGCATCTGGCTTGGTTCCAGATTCGTGCTATGACAAATTGTGCTGCGATGAACATTATTGTGCTGGTGGCATTACTGTGATTTTGTTTGTGGTCTTTTGGATAGATACCCAAAAGTGGGGCTGCTGGGTCATAGGGGAGTTCTATATTTAGCCTTCTGAGGAATCTCCATACTGCTTGCCAGAGTGTCTGAACCAGTTTACATTCCCACCAACAATGGATTAGGGTTCCCTTTTGGCCACATCCCCTCCAGCAATTGTTATTGTTAGTTTTCTTTATATAGGACATTCTTACTGGGTGAGATGGAATCTCAGTGTTGTTTTGATATGCATTTCTTTCATGGCCAGTGATGTAGGGCATTTTTTCATATGTCTCTTGGCCATTCTCATTTCCTCATCAGAGAAGTCTCTTTGTAAGTCTTTAGCCCACTTGATGAGGGGGCTATTGGTTCTTTGCGGTTTTGTTTTGAAAGAAGGTAATTTTTTAGTTCTGCATATATTTTAGATATGAGGCCTTTGTCTGTTGAATGTCCAGTAAAGATCTTCTCCCAGTCTGTGGGCTTTCTGTTTATCTTGCGAGCTATGTCACTTGCCATGCAGAAGCTCTGCAGTTTGATGCAGTCCCATTTGTCCAACCTTTCTTTGATTTGTAGCATTTCTGGGTCTTTGTTAAGGAAGTTCCGTCCTGTGCCAAGGAGCCCAAGTATTTCTCCTACTCCTTCCTTTAGTGTTTTCAGGGTGTCTGTTATGATTTCGAAGTCTTTAATCCATTTGGAATTGATTTGGGTGCCGGGTGACATATAAGGATCTAGTTTCAGTTTGTTGCATGTGTTGAGCCAGTTTTGCCAGCACCACTTGTTAAAGAGGATATCTTTCTTCCATACTATTGTTTTAGCTCCTTTATCAAAGATTAAGTAGGCATAGTTCTGTGGCTTCATTTCTGGGTCTTCAATTCTGTTCCATTGGTCTTCAGGCCTGTTCTGGTGCCCATACCAAGCTGTTTTTATTACTATAGCTTTATAATACAGCTTGAAGTTGGGTATTGTTATTCCTCCAGCACTGTTCTTTCTGCCTAGGATTGTTTTTGCTATTCTAGGTCTTTTATTGTTCCATTTGAATTTCTGGATTGCTTCCTCTATGTCATTAAAAAATGGTGGTGGGATATTAATGGGTATTGCATTGAATTTGTAGATAGCCTTTGGCAATATTGCCATTTTGATTATATTAATCCTCCCAATCCAGGAGCATGGGAGGTTTTTCCATTTCCTTACTTCTGACTTAATTTCAATTTTCAAGCTTTTAAAGTTCTCATATCTAGTTTAAAGGCAAGAGAACCAGTAACCGGGTACTAGACACCTAGGTGCCCATATTCTTAGCTGCTCTGGAGGCTAAGATCTGAGTATTGTGGATCAAAGTCAGTGTGGGCAGGAAAGTCTGTGAGACCCTTATCTGCAATTAACCACTAAGAAGCCAGAAGCTGAGCTCTGGCTCAAATGGTAGAATAGTAGCCTTGAGCATAAAAGCTCAGGGGCAGCACCCAGAATCCTGGGTTCAAGTCCCAAAACTGGCACCAAAAAAAAAAATGACAAAGCCAACTACTTACTGACAACAAAGAGCTCATTCATCTAAGCATGGACCTAGAATTCTAAACACTAACCCATTACTCTTCTTACTAGATACTCATCTCCTGAAATCAAAAAGGCTTAGGGTCCTTTTTCTTATTTATTTAGCCCATGTAGCCTCAGTATTTTCTCAAAAAGAATCAAGATTTTCTTTTGGTAAATTAGACCATTTGAACCAAATGATGGTAAATTAGAAAGGTATGTGAATTTTAGCTATTCCAAACTATCAAAAACACACAGTAACCCAGTTTCCTTGCTCACAAATAACTTTGTTGATAGATGAGAATCGGATACTCATTGGAGCCATTTTAATGAACCCGTAAGATTTAAGAATAATTCATATACTAAAGTATTTCAAAACAGTTCACTTGAAACACTTAAGTTATAAATTTTTGTAATTTAATGTATTTGTTTCTTTTTAGAAAACTCTATTAGATAGAAAGATGAAAGGTGAAGTTGAATCTCATCTTGATCAAATTGTACCACATAAAGTGTTAACATTGGAATTAGGATAATTTGCTATGTTGCACTTATTTACAGTTTTATTTTCCCTATTTTTAGATGTTAAGATTGACTTTTAATTGCAGAGAATAAGATTATTGCCTTTATATAATCAAACTTCTAATATGTATCGAGCCTTTGGTGGACAAAGTCTAGCTCATGAACGCACTCATTATCAAAGGAGATGCATTATGCTTTGGGATGTGGGAAGATAATGGGGTATTATCACGACATGAATCTTGGATTTCAGTTATATATATGCATATATACGTATGTATATATACATATATATATACGCATATGTATACACACATATATATAGAGACACATATGTATATGTGCATATATAGAGAGAAAGTTTATTAGGAGAGAGCACATGTAAAGAATTACAATGTATGAGGATCATTGTGTTTCATAAAAGAAGTCCATGAACAGCATTCTATGAGACTTGGGAGAAAAGAGTTGTTACTGTTGCCTGAGAAAGGTTCATGGATATCTGTCTGGAGGTGCTGGCATTTGATCTCTGATCTTAAAGCCAAACTAGATTTGAACAAGAGAGTCTTTGAGGGTTTCAGTCATGCCTATGAATTAAAGTGGGTAAATGATCTAGTCTTTACACAATGTCTCGCACCAAGTAGAGTGTCAATAAATGCATGAGGGGGGCTGGGGCTATAGCCTAGTGGCATGAGTGCCTGCCTCGGATACACAAGGCCCTAGGTTCGATTCCCCAGCACCACATATGCAGAAAATGGCCAGAAGCGGTGCTGTGGCTCAAGTGGCAGAGTGCTAGCCTTGAGCGGGAAGAAGCCAGGGACAGTGCTCAGGCCCTGAGTCCAAGGCCCAGGACTGGCCAAAAAAAAAATAAAAATATAAAAATAAATGTATGAGGATTAAGTGCATAATCTGCAATTTGACTGTTACTGCCTGCTTGTCTGCCTTGTGAATGATGTCAGAGAAGTCACTGGAGAACATTTTCCCAAGAGCTAACTTGCACAATGTTTCTTCACTTACCAAGGGCTTTAACTGCTTTGCTTCCCCGTATTCCAATTCTCATAAACATTGGCCACCATGCTTTGTCTCTAAAACATGGTGCAGCTGCTGGGTGGTCCTTCTACCGACCCCTAACAGAGTCAGCTGTTCACCAGAGAGTAGGATTGATGTCTGACCAACAGATGATCCCGTGCAGGGAATGAAAGGAGAGGAGGGGCTGCTGGGAGGCAATTCGTGCAGTGGCTTGGCTTGATTGTATTAAACGGGTAGAGATGGATGGAAGCTTAGTTTCAAGCCAGTTCTGAAGATAGGTAATTTGTGTCAAATAGTTCTGAAGTGCTGTATCCATGGAGGGAAGTGGAGTGGAGAGCCGAGTCCAGTGCCATTATAGATTACATGCTTACAGCCTGGGTAGCAATGAGATTTTAACCTTCACGTAGGACCCAGATATTCATGACCCATGTCATCAATAGACCAAGGTTGGTATAGGTTAAAAAACTTCAAACTACCTTAGCCAAGGACTAGACCAGTCATCGTTTTAACAATTCTGTAGGATGTGTGAAAGGGGAAGATGATTTTGACAGGAAAACCGTAAGTGCTTTCTCAGGTGTTTCCTCTCTCTCTAGCATTTGTCTCTCTGAGTGTTCTTCCTTGCTCAAACTTACATTCTCTTTTATAACATTTTTCTTGATTGTCTTCTTTTTCGCTGGTCTCTTCCCCTCAGAATCCTTTCTTCCTTGGGCTGGCAAGAACAGCCCCCATGAATTTTACTGGATCTCTCTCTCTCTCTTTCTCTCTCTTTTTTTTAATGTCTTGATATTGACGTTGTCCTCTGTTTGGAAGAAACTTCTGTGTTGACTTTCACCTCTGGGGTTTTGAGTTGTAGTTACAGGGTGGTCATCCCAAATAAAATGTGTTAGTGTCACCTTCTACATCGTACCTCCAAGACTGAATCTATTGGCTCATTCTATTCCTCCTGATAGCCGCCTACTGTTTTATTTTCTGTCCTGCTGTCATCCAGTTCATGCTTTTCTATAAGTCTTACATTTGTTACTTATATTTTTTTACTATCCTTGTGACGTAATTCCTTTCTTTTTTTCTTTTTTTTTTCAAATTTTTATTATTAAACTGATGTACAGAGGTTACAGTTTCATACATTAGGCATTGGATACATTTGTTGTACTGTTTGTTACCTTGTTCCTCAAACCCCACTCCACTCTACCCCTTACCCTTTCCCCCCCTGAGTTGTTCAGTTCACTTACACCAAACATTTTTGCACGTATTGCTTTTGTATTTGTTTGTCTTTTTTTACCCTGTGTCTCTCAATTTTGGTATTCCCTTTCAATTTCCTAGTTCCAATACCAGTATACACGGTTTCCAATATACTCAGATAAATTACAGAGATAGTGTAGGTACAACCACAGGAAGGTGATACAAGAACATCATCAATAGTAGAAGCTACAGATACACATGGGACATTGAAAGTAGTTACAACTGTGATATAACAATTGTATCCATAACATGGAGTTCATTTCACTTAGCATCATCTTATGTGTTCATAAGGGTATAGCAATTGGGCCTTGTGATGCTCTGCTATAACTTGCCTAAACCTGTACTAATTATTCCCAATAAGGGAGACCATAGTGTTCATGTTTCTTTGGGTCTGTCTCACTTCATTTAGTATAATTTTTTCCAAGTCCTTCCATTTCCTTACAAATGGCATTTGTTACTTCTAAAGGCCTTGTAGTTATTCCCAATCAGCATTGTATATAGCTTTATTTAGGCTCAAATGACAACTTTTAGGCTATTATGTCTAGTAATCTCTGAGCTGGTGTGTGTGTGTGTGTGTGTGTGTGTGTGTGTGTGTGTGTGAGTGTGTGTGTGTGTGTGTTCTTGAGGTTTGAACTAGGGCCTGGGCACTATAGCTGAGCATTTTTGTTCAAGTCCAGCGCTGTGCCATTGGAGCCCCAGCTCCCCTTTTGCTTTCTGATGATTAATTAGACGTGAGTCTCATGGGCTTTTCTGCCCAGGCTGGCTTCAAATTGTGATCTGCATATCTCAGCATTCTGAGTAGGTTCATTACAGGTATGGACCATAGGCACTCTACTTTTTGTTTTCAACAGACAAGAGCTGATTATTGAGGAACAGTGAGGAGAACTCTTACTTTTGAGCTGGTTTTGATTGCATTTTTTTTCTTCTTAAAAACCTGAATTGACTGCTTTTCCTTTAGTCCTTCCTGGTCTGATACTAAAAGCCTTTCACAATGGAGCTCCTTTCCATATTCCCAGATTTCCCTCTTTTCTTTTCTCTTTTTTCCCCTCTGTGATTTGTTCCCGCTAGTATGGAACACGCAAACAGCCTTCTAACTTCAGGCCTCTTGGGGGCCAGTTCAGATACTGGTCTTCCTGTCCAAAACTAATTTCTTCTTCCCCTGAACCTTTAGGTTACTTTCTAATGATAGCCCTTATTTCCCTTATTCTGCCCTTATTTCCAGGGCTGACTTTTGTGTACTTTTTGTGTCAACTTCTTGAAGGTTTGGCTTCATTTTGGTTTTGTGTTTCTGTCCTTCCTACACCATAAGACAGAGTCCCTGATGATTTAATAAGTTTGTAAAAAATATGTAAACTCATGGAGAAGTTTAATAGTGTCTACTCAGAAGAAATGAGGAGATAGCACGGTAGTTTCAGTCCGATAGAAACATTGAATTGGGAATCACTTTAATCCTAAAATATATCTAAACTCTTAAGATTTGTTAGTCAAGTATGCACTCAGAATTATGTTAATTTAAGTCATTTGTATCATTAGAGCTAAATCATTATACACTTAGAAGGAAAAGCCAAACAGTGACTCCTCTCAAAACCATTTCAGAGAAAGCCAGAATGTTTTGAGATAGGATAGTATTCAACTATCACTGATGAGAATACCTTTTCTTCTTACATTGATTGGGTATTTACTAGTCAAAAACTCCTTATGTAAATAAAAACAACTTAGTCTCCAGAGTTTACCTTTACTTTATTTGCTTATTGCTAGAATTTGCAGTTCTCCATATCTACCACAGTTATATCACCTTATAATTTGGATTTCATATCTTTGTAAACCTTACAAAATTTGACGTTTGTATGCATTAACTTGAAGACCATTGGAATATTGATAGTTATACGAATCATTGTTTAAAACATTAATTCTGAGAAGACAGAAATTTTGAAATAAATGCTGTCGTGGAATCCATTTTTGTGCTTAAAAAAAGTTTTCCTGTGACTTTGGATGCCCTTATCATAGTTAGTACTCATTTCGAGTATTATTTATGCTTTTACTCATCCAACGTTTTTTAGTATTTAATAAAATGCAATTAGCAGATCATCTGTTATAAAATGTTAGCTGTCAGCCCAGCGTTTGCATACTTCAGTTCCCCATGGGCCAGAAAACATGACTTTCATTCTGTAGCCTTAGCCTTGACCCTGCCTGCTACAATGCCTTCTTTCTTCTGGTAGAAACACCTGCACAATGCAAGTCATCCTGTCAGTCTTCCTCCAGCCCTTGTGTTACAGTGTCATAGTTGATGTTCACAGGACCTCTGGAGCCGCAAATCCCTCCCATGGCCATTCTGCTGGGGCTGGCTTGGGCCAGGTTTCTAGGTAAATACAATTTCCACCTCCCCTCCTGCTCCATCCTCCCACATCCTGGCTGAACCCGTGTGGGACAGCTTGCCCACCGCCTCAGCCCTTGCCAGACTTGGAAGCGGCCAGTGTCTGGATCTGCCACCTCTCTCGCCCTCCATGTCATCTGTCTTCCTGACAGCACAAGGGAGATACAAGAAAAACAGGTCAGCGGATCCGGGCATTTCCTCCCTGGGCAGGTTTCCACTTACCTCTTGTCTGCCCTCTTGCCTTGGCCTCTCTCGCCCAGATCACTGCCTGCTACTTCCTGCTATTGGGCAGCCAAGGATTATACTGGCTATTGGCAGGAGCTGGCAATCCTGGTGCCCGTGGCTCACAGCCATATGTTTTAGGCTCCTTCAGGAAGCTCTGCTAAGACACCAGGGAAAGGGATATCTGACCCTTCCCTGCCGTGACCAAGGCACACTAGCACCCAGCAATGATATTCATAGGCAGCATCATCACTGTCATGCAGATCTCCAAGAGCAGAGGCAGCTAGGTATCCCGGGCCTCAAGTCCGGAGACCTTTGTGCAGAAGACAGCACAAAAGGGGAGACTTTGCCAAATGATTGGTGTCTGGGAACTTCAAATAAGCAAGTAAACATGCACACAATTGGAACTCCCTATGTCCAACCTCATACATGACACACTCATACAACCGCACATGAACAAAGAATTCCTCATAGGCGAGATGACTCTCTCTCTCTCTTTCTCTTTCTCCCTTCCCGCCACCTCCACATGCTCACTCATAACACACTGTGCCGGGTCCTCCGGGATCTACATCCACATACCTATTTACACATACGCAGACTTTGGCTTAGTAAGCACACCCATGTACAGCATCAGGAACAAACACACACGCATGTAAGCAAGCACGGGCACACATATGCACATGCGAGCGCACCCAGTACACAGTGGCTTGGAAGGTGCTAAAGGGTTTCCGGGGACTGTGTCCTACTTGCTCAAGTCAAGGGTGATATTCTTGTGGTGGGCGTGGCTAAGGAGCCCAGTGCTGCTTACTGGCCAGTCCATTGGCACTTGTGCCTCTAGCTGCTGTCCTCACCAGTATCCCGTTCCCTCAACCATGCAGCTTGGGTGACCTGGGTAGCAACAAACTTTGGGGGAAAGAAATCAAGGGAGAAATGGGAATGCAACAGGACCACAGGATTAGGCCCCCAGTAGTGCCCCAACCTGGGAAGGCATTCATTACCGCTCAGGTCTACACCAAGAAGCATGGAGCTGCAAGCAGAGAGCGGGGCAGGCCTGTGTGCCAGAATCCCTTGCCTCTTCTTCCTTCTCTTGGTCCCAAGGTGGTGGGGCGCCCATCGTGATCGTCCAACCTCGCCTTTCTTGTATGGTACAAGTCAGTTCGCTTTTTGGCAGGAACTGACCAGGAGGGCCTCCTAACGGAGGCTCAACCTGCCCACCTTGATCTTGGGTCTGCTCCTTTTGCTTCTTCACAGGAGCCAGAGGATCAGCTTAGGAGATCTCCATTTTGTCAGTCTTTTAAATATCAGGCCTGTGTGTATTGTTTCTTCTGTTTTATTGGAATTGTTTTACCTCTTGTTATTTTGTGGACTGCACAACTGATGAGACTGATAGGCATGGGCAACGTCCCTTCCACTCCCGTGGACTTGACTTTAGCCCACTGGAAGGAAGTTACTCACAATAATAGTGTAGAGATCAAGAAAGGAAAGTGGGTGACTCTCAGCTCTTCTGAGTGGCTCACTTTCAAGATGGGTGGCCACCAGAAGGGACTTTTGACTTGAGTACAATTCTCAAAATAGAGGACTATGTTTTTAATTCCTTACATAGTCACTTCGAAAAAGTTGGTAGATATCACCTTCTCTGGGCCCCTCCCGTGAGTCCGTCCCTTCTCCTTTTGTGTGAAAACTCATTTTGTTTTTTAAACACAAAGAGAAGTTCAACCACCTGTCACTCATGGTCTCAATTACTTGTGGTAATACTCAGTTAGCTGCTGTTACTGTGGTGGCACTTACTAAAAACTTCATAGAGTATATTAATCAGCTATAATGTCATGATAGTATTACCATATTACTGTACAGTATTAGAAAACAGATACACAGCAGATAGTGCTTAGAAAATTTCTAAGTACTGTATGTAAGCATTTAGGTTCTTTTTTTTTTTTTTTTTTTGGCCAGTCCTGGGCCTTGGACTAATAATTTCTCATTAGTATTACCAGGAGGGTTATATACTTAATTTAATGTTGTTTTTATTTTGCCAGTTCTGAGGCTTGAACTCAGGGCTTGAGCATTGTCCCTGAGCTGCTTTTATTCACACACACACACACAGCACTACTTCCACCTTTTTCTGTTTATGTGGTGGGGAGGAATGGAACCCAGGGCTTCATACATGCTAGGTGAGCACTCTGCCGCTAAGCCACATTGCTAGTCGAATATGTTGGGTCTATTTATGATTGTTCATTATGTCAGTCCTGAGGCTTGAACTCAGGGCTTGGGTGCTGTTCTTGTGCTGAAGGCTAGCAGACTATCATTTGAACCACAGGTCCACTTCCAGCGTTTTTTGGTAGTTATTTGGAGATCAGTCTCATAGACTTTCCTGCCTGGATGCATTTGAGCTGTGAGTCTCAGCTCATAAGCTTCTGACAAGTTAGGATTACAGGTGAGAGCCACTGGCACTTAGCAGCTACTTTTTTGTTTTTGTTGTTGTTGTTTTTACAAACTGATTGTAAAGATAAATTACAATATTTTAAGTGATGAACTGCTTTTCCTAATTCAAGTATTTTGGCATATTTTCTAGTTAATCAGTTATGTAGATGTAAAACATTACTTGGAAGATTGTTTATGTGATTATTATGTGGAAGACAGCAATTTGCTTTCCATAATTGTTCATTCACTTGTGAAATATCTTTTCCTTCTGTGAACCAGTCTAAAGCTACAAAAATAGGTATTGAACTATTAGAATCTTATTAAACCATGTATTGTGCTCTCTCTCCTCTCCTCTCCTCTCCTGTCCTCCCCTCCCTTCCCCTCTCCTCCCCTCCACTCCTCTCCCCTATCCTCCCCTTTTCTCTCCTCTCCTCTCCCACCACCTGTAGTAACAAGGTTTGAATTCAAGGCTTCATCCTGGCATGTATGCCCACTCAGCTGGTATTCTGCCACTTACACATCTAGCCCAGCATTTCACTGGTTAATTGGAGATGGAGTCTTTTGGACTTTACTGAATGGGCTGGCTTTGAACCCTGACCCTCTGCATCTCAGCTTGCTGAGTATCCAGGTTTACCGGTATGAGCCCCAGGTGCCTGGCTAAATCATGTGTTTTAATTTTAACACATTTTGTTATGTTCAATGTACATGGCTTAGAAATACATAATGACAGTAGTTTGTATGCAGCAAACTACATTATTCTTAGAGAACTAGAGTGCACATTTTGGTATTGAGATTTTCTTTAAAAAATAAATGAGTAGAACCCTTGAAAGGACAATGAAATATAATAGGATGGTCCCATATGTATATGAAGAAGTGTGATGTAAAACACAATGAGTTGCATGGTCCTAGATGCTATGAATTCTGAGGATCCAACAATGAGGTTTGAGCTTTCATACAGCTCGGCTTTCTAAAAATTGTTGGTAATTGATCTTACATTAATTATCTCATTTCATTCCTAAAACATCCTGAATATTAGATCGGGTATGTATTGAAATCATAATTTGCGTATAAGAAAACATGGCTTAATGTATGGATCTGTGACCCCTCTGTATATCACTTTGACAATAAATAAGTAATTATATATATTTTTTTTTTAAAAAAGGAAAACACATTGAGAGGCTGCTGGCTACTCCAAGTGGAGGTGATGGTGTCTTTCTAATTATAAGGCTGAGTTTTTTGCTGGCACATGGTAGCTGTGAGGATTATTCTAAAATAAGATTCCTGATCAAAGATGGCCTTTAGAACTTTTGATAACATTGAAAACTACTAGGTCTATCATGATTGCTCTCAACCAACTAATTATGCCTATTTAGAAGTAATAATTATATGAGAGTTCAGCATTTTCCATTTTCTGAAAAACAAGAAATGTAAGGTTAGACTCATTTTCTCTATACTGATGATGATGTAGGAGCTCAATGTAGTTCAGTGCCAATGTGATCCTTTTAAATAGGACCATATGAAGTTCTGTCTGATGCTTTGCTCATTTGAGCTAAATTTAAAAATTGAAGTGTTAGGGTCTTTTTTTAATAAGTTAGCAACATATTTCTAACAAATTTTTAATCTTTTATTGGAAAACTAGCATTTTGTGGATTCTTTGTTGTTGTTATTGTTTGTGGGGCATGAATGCAGGTGCTGACCCTGAGTTCACTCACTATCTTCCTTTCTCTCTTTCTTTCGTCCTTTCTTTCTTTTCTCCCTTCCTTCCTTCCTTCCTTCCTTCCTTCCTTCCTTCCTTCCTTCCTTCCTTCCTTCTTTCCTTCCTTCCTTCCTTCCTTCCTTCCTTCCTTCCTTCCTTCCTTCCTTCCTTCCTTCCTTCCTTCCTTCCTTCCTTCCTTCATTGCCAGTCCTGGACTCAGGTCCTGAGCACTGTACCAGCCTTTTGTTTTTGTTTTGCTCAAGGCTAGTACACTACCACTTGAGCCATTGCTCCACTTCTTGCTTTTTGCTATATGTGGTGGTGAGGAATTGAACCCATGGCTTCATGTATACAAGGCAAGCACTCTACCACTAGGCCATATTCCCAGCCCTTCTTCCTTTCCTTTCAAGGCTAGTCCTCTGTCTCTTTGAGCCACAGTGCCTCTTCCAGGTTTTTGTTTTTGTTTTTTTTGTAGTTAATTGGAGATGAGACTCTTTAACAGACATTCTTGTCTTCACTGGCATTCAACCATGATCCTCAAAGGTCAGCCTTCTGAGTAGCTAGGATGACAGACAGGCATGAGCCACCAGCACCCTGCACATTGGGACACTTCTAAAATGTATGTCTTATGCTTAAATACCTCTTCTCCACTGCCTTATGGAAGGAGCCCAAATTGACCCCAGCTTCTTTTTAATTTTCACAATGCTTATGGCATTCAGCAGCAGGAATTCCTGGTTTCTAGAGAGTTGTTCTCTTCCTGTGTTCCTGTCTCTGTCTCTTCTTCCTGGAATCTTCCCCATTGGTGTCTGCCTGTCAAATGGCTACCCATTCTTAATGAACTACTCAGATGTGAAGTTGAAATGATAAATCTTTGCTTTCCTTGGCCAGCCCCGCCCCACCCTGGCGGTTTCCTGTTGTTTCTGCTTGGGGCACTGGAAGGCTCAGGCCAGGGCAGGACGGGCGATGGATGGGGGGCTGGGTGGGGCAGAGCGGACAGGCGGGACAGAGGCAGTGGAGTCAAAGGAGGGTAAAATGATACACGGGTGTGCAATTTGCAAGCTGGGGGTTCTGGGTGCTGAGTGCTAAATACTAGGTAGCTGGGTGCTAGGTACTGGGTGCTGGGTGGCTAGGGGCTGGTTACTGGGTGTCTGGGTGCTAGGTACTGGGTGCTGGGTGGTTGGGTGCTGGGTGACTGGGTGCTTGGTAGCTGGGTGTTGAGTAGCTGGATGGTGTGGTCTGAGTAGTTGGGTTCTGGGTACTGGTTAGATGGGTGCTGGGTGCTAGGTACTAGGTGCCTGGGGTCTGAGTAGCAGGGTTCTGGGAACTGGGTGCTCAGTAGCTGGGTACTGGGTGCTGGCTAGCTGGGTGGCTGGGTTCTGGGTACTGGGTACTGGGTGCTGGGTAGCTGGGTACTGGTTGCTGGGTGTCTGGGTGCTGAGTAGCTGGGTGCTGGGGGCTGGTTGGCTGGGTGCTGGGTACTGGGTGATGGGTGCTGAGTGGTTGTGTCCTGGTGCTGGGTGGCTGGGTACTAGGTGCTGGATTAGGTGCTGGATAGCTGGGTGGCTGGGTACTGGGTGCTGCATTAGGTGCTGGATAGCTGGGTAGCTGGGTGGCTGGGTGCTGAGTAGCTGGGTACTGGGTGCTGAGTAGCTGGGTACTGGGTGCTGGGTGTCTGGGTGCTGAGTAGCTGGGTGCTGGGGGCTGGTTGGCTGGGTGCTGGGTACTGGGTGATGGGTGCTGAGTGGTTGTGTCCTGGTGCTGGGTACTGGTTGGTTGGGTACTAGGTGCTGGATTAGGTGCTGGGTAGCTGGGTAGCTGAGTGGCTGGGTGCTGAGTAGCTGGGTACTGGATGCTGATTGGCTAGGTACTAGGTACTGGGTGCTGGGTGGTTGGCGGCTGGGTGCTAGGTACTGGGTTGAGTAGCTGGGTGGCTGGGTGCTGACTAGCTGGATGCTGAGGTCCAAATAACTGGATACTGGGTGCTGAGTAGCTGAGTGCTGGGTTGCTGGGTACTTGGTGCTGGGTACCTGGGTGGTGAATAGCTGGGTGCTGGGGACTGGGTGCTGGGTGGCTAGGTACTGAGTCGCTGGGTGCTGGGTACTGGTTGGGTGCTTAGTAGTTGCATGATGGGTAATGGGGGCTAGGTGCTGAGTAGCTGCATGCTGAAGGCTGGCATCTGGGTGCTGAGTAGCTGGGTGCTGGGTGGCTGGGTGCTGGGTACTGGGTAGCTGGGTACTGGCTGGCTGGGATGCTGGGTACTGGGTGCTGGGTGGCTGGGTGCTGAGTAGCTGGGGACTGGATGCTGATTGGCTGGGTGTTGGTACTGGGTGCTGGGGGGTTAGGTGCTGGGTGGCTGGGTACTTGGTAGCTGGGTAGCTGTGTGGGTGGCTGGTTGCTGGGTAGCTGGGTAGTGGGTGGCTGGGTGCTGGGTACTGGTTCGCTGGGTGCTGAGGGCACTGAGGGTTGAGTACCTGGGTGCTCAGTACTGGGTGCTGAGTAGGTGAGTGCTGGCTGGGTACTGGGGGTTGGGGTGCTGAGTACCTGGGTGCTGAGGGCTGAGAACCTGGGTGGCTGGGTAATGGGTGCTGGGTGCTGAGTAGCTGGGTGCCGGGTGGCTGGGTGCCGGGCCGGGATTCGAGCCCCAGTCCCCCTCCTCCCCGCCCTCCCCTAGGCCCCTTGCCTGTCCGTGTGTCCGTCTGTCCGTCTCTCTCTCAGTTGTCCCTGTGTCCACCCGTCTGTCTGTCTGCCTCGGTTTCCCTGCCCATCCGTCTGTCCGTCTGTCTGTCCCCAGGCCTGGGACCCTGTGCGCCTGTCGCTCTGTGGGTCCGTCCATCTGTCTACGTTCATTGGTCCCTGTCTGTCCGTCCATCCGTCTGTCTCCTTGTCTGTCTGTCTGTCCGTCTGCCCATCTGTCTGTCCGTCTGTCTCTCGCTGCATGTCTGTCTGTCCATCTGTCTCCCTGTTCGTCCATCTGTCCGTCTGTCTGTCCATCCGTCTGTCTGCCGTCCGACTGTCTCTGTGTCTGTCACACTGCTTGTGTGTCCGTCTGTGTGTCCGTCTGTGTGTCTGTCTGTCCGTCTGTCTGTCCATCTGTCTCTCTCCCTGTCTCCCTATTTGTCCATCTGTCCTCCCTGTTCGTCCGTCTGTGTCTCTGTCTTTCCATCTGTGTCTTTTCGTCCATCTGTCTGTCCATCTGTCCGTCTGTCAGTCTCCCTGTCCATCCGTCCATCTATGTCTGTCTGTCCATTTGTCCGTCTCCCTGTCTGTCTTTCCATCTGTCCGTCCATCCGACTGTCTCCTTGTCTGTCTGTCTGTCTGTCTGTCTCCCTGTCTGTCTATCTCCCTGTCCATCTGTCTGTGTCTCTCTAGCTGCCTGACTGTCCCACAGCCGGTCTAACCGTCTGTCTGTCTGTTTGTCTCAGTCTGTGTCACCCCGTCTGTCTGTCTGTCTGTGTTGTGCCTGTTCCTGTCTGTGTGTCTCCCTCCCTGTCTCTGTGTCCACCCGTCTGTCCGTCTCTCCCTTCCCCTGTGGGCAGCCGAAGCGACAGACAGTGAGCCAGGCCCTGCGGCCCAGAGAGCGACCAAGGACCCAGCACCCCTCACGGAGGCACGGGAGGAGGACTGAGCGCCTAGCACACACACAGGAGGACTGAGCACCCAGCACCTCGTGTGGAGGAACGGGAGGAGAACTGAGCGCCCAGCGCCTCCTGTGGATTCATGGGAGGAGGACTGAGCACCCAGGCCCTCGTGTGGGACACAGGACTAACTGCCCAGCACCCACATGAGAAGACTGAGCACCCAGCACTTTGTGTGGAGGCACGGGAGGACTGAGCACCCAGCACCTCGTATGCGGACACCGGGGGAGGACTGAGCACCCAGCACTAACAAAGGAAGACTGAGCACCCAGCACCTTGTGTGGAGACGCCAGGGGGGACTGAGCACCCAGCATCTTGTGTGGAGATGCCGGGGGAGGACTGAGCACCCAGCACCCACGCAGGAGGACTCAGTACCCTAACCCTGGGTACGTGTGTGCATGCGGGGGGGGGGGGGCTGGGGTGACCCCGGCGGCGCCATGATCAGGGCCCAGGCTGCAGGCTCAGCTCCACCACGGGCCATGGCTCCGCCTCCTCCTCCTCCTCCTCCTCCTCCTCCTCCTCCTCCTCCTCCTCCTCCTCCTCCTCCTCCTCCTCCAGCGGAGGACAGGGGGAGGTGCACGGCTGTCCGGCTGTCCGTGTGTCCATCGCCCATCTCTTTGTCTGTCCGTCTGTCTCCCTCTGTGTCTGTCCGTCCATCCATTTGTCCATGTGTCTGTCTGTCTCCAGGTCTGTCTGCCCGTCTGCTCATCTGTCCATCTGTCCATCCATCCGTCTGTCTGTCTGTCTCCATGTTTCTCCGTCTGTCTGTCTGACCATCTGCTCAGTGTGTTTGTCCGTCTGTCTCCAGGTCCATCTGTCCATGACTGTCTGTCTCCCTGTGTGTCTCACTGTGTGCTCATCTGTCTGTCCGTCTCCCTCTCTTGTCTATCTGTCTCCATGATGTCCATCTGTCCATCCGTCCATCTGTGTCTTTTTGTCATCTGTCTGTCTCCAGTTCTGTCTGTCTGTCTCCCTGTCCACCTGTCTGTCTGTCCTGCTCATCTGTGTCCCTGTCTGTCTGTCTGTCTGTCCATCTGTCTGCTGTGTGTCTGTCTGTACGTCTCCCTGTCTGTCTGTCTCCATGTCTGTTTGTCCATCTGTCTGCCTGTCTCTTGTCCATGCCTGTTTGTCTGTCTCCAGGTCTGTCCATCTGTCTCCCAGTCTGCCTGTCTGTTCATCTGTCCGTCGATCTCCCTGTCTCCCTGTCTGTCCGTCCGTCTGTCTTCATGTCTGTCCGTGTCTCGATTCCCATCGCTGTCTGTCTGTCACCGCCCAACCCCCCAGCTCCCCATGTCCCTCTGTCCCTCCGTCCGTCCGTCTGTCCATCTTCACCAGTCAACTTGTCGCTGACACAGGGAACGCGGGCGCTCAGGAGCCTGCAGGGCAGACGGACGGACGGGTGGATGTGGGCTCGAATCCCGGCCTCCCGCATGGCCCACAATGCGTTGCGTTCCCCCCCCCACCCTGGGGGCCCCGGGTTCAGATTCCCGCTCACCTCTGCCAGCCCCAGCCCAGGCCCAGCGACCCCAGTGCTGCCGAAGCAGCAGGTGCAGCATGGCTGGCCCGGCGGGGACCCTTGAAACCTCCGACCGTGTGGGTGTGCACACACTCGGGGAGGAAGGGATGGGAGGGGGAGGGGTCACATGAAGTGGGGAGGGAGGGACACGTGACCCTCAGCTCCTTGCCCCAGCCCTCCCCACACGACTCCACCTGCAAAGGCTCCCCCCATGTGAGGCCTCTGAGGACACTTGAAATCGCCACCTATCCACCCACAGGCCCAGAATGGTCTTGGGGACACTTGAAACCACCACCCCACCCAGATCCCCATTCCCCCGGGGACACTTGAAACCGCCGTGGGGACACTCAAAACTGCCCTACATCCACTCACAGGCCCAAGGTTTTCGTGGGGACACTGGATACCGCCCTCCATCGATGCACACGCCGAGGGTTGCCTTGGAGACACTTGAAACCACCCCCTAAAGAACTGCCCCCATCATGGGACACTTGAAACTGACCCTCACCCAGACCCCCTCCCCTTGGGGACACTTGAAACCGCCCTCCATCCACCCACAGGCCCAGGGTTGCCTTGGCAACGCTTAAAACCGCCCCCTACAGAACCACTCCAACCCGGGGACACTTGAAACCACCCTCCATCCACCCACAGGCCCAAGGTGGTCCTGGTTACACTTGAAACCACCCCCCCAAGAGCCCCTCCCCATTGGGATACTAGAAAACACCCTTGGGACACTTGAAACCGCCCTGGGTACACTTGAAACCACCCACCACAGACCCCTCCCCAACCTGGAGACACTTGAAACGAATCGCCCCAGACCCCTTCCCCCGGGAACACTTGAAACCGCCCTCCATCCACCCACAGGCCCAAAATGGTCCTGGGGACACTTGAAACCACCCCCACCCAGAATCTCTACTCCTGGGGATACCTGAAACCTCCCTGGGGACAGTTGAAACCGCCCTCTGCTCCCCAAACTCCACCGTGTTGCTCCAGGAGCCCTAGGTCAGGGTGTGGGCTTCCCTGGCCCGGATGCACAGGCCCGGTGAGGCCCGGGTTCGAGGCCTGGCAGGGCGTAGGTGTTGTCTGAGCCTCCCAATACCTCAATGTGGGGGGAGACTCACCATGGGGCAGGGGTAAACTGAGGCACGGGGCGGTTCCAGGTGCACTCACCGGGGAGTCCTGGGAGACCAGCTGGCCACCATGCTAAAAGAACAGAGCACAGGCCTCAGTCAGCACTGACTGCGGGGCAGGGTGCTGGACCGTGTACTTCTGGGTGATGTGCTTAGTACTCCCACGTGCTGTGTGGAGTACTCCCCAGTGCTGGGCTGAGTACTCCCATTTCACACTAATCCTGAAACCCACCTCTCCCAACCAATACTGGACTGAGTAGTCCAGGGTGCTACAACCAGTACTCCCTGGTGCTGGACTGAGTACTCCCGGGTGCTGCACTGAGTACTCCCATCCCTCCCCGGTGCTGGACTGAGTACTCCCATCCCACACCAATCCGGAACCCCAACCCCTCCTGACCGTTGCTGGACTAAATACTCCCCGCCAGTGCTGGACCGAGTACTCCCGGGTGTTGCACTGAGTACTCCCATGCACAGGGCCAGCTGGTACCGGAAGTCGTGCTTGCTCCACTGCTTCCAGGTCCTGTGTGGCTCCCTCCATACCTGCCAGCCCTGGGGGCCGTAGGCAATGCTCACGTTTCACAGGGGGTCAAAGTGTTCTGAAAACTGCCACAGATGAATGGAGGGACACCGGGTGGGGTGGGGGGGCTCGAAACTGCCCTCGGTGGTGCCAGGGATACTTGAAACTGCCCTTGTGGGTCTTGGGGGACACTCAAAACTGCCCTGGATGCTCATGGGGACAGTGGAAACCGCCCTCCATCCACCAAGGTGCTCGTGTGGACACTTGAAACCGCCCTCAGCGGTCTCGGGGACACTTAAAACCGCCCTGGATGGTCCTGGGAAAACTTGAAGCTGCTTTTGGGGGTCATGGGGAACCCTTGAAATCGCCCTAGGTGGTCTTGGGGATACCTGAAACTGCCCTGCATGCACCAAAGTGCTCGTGGGGATACTTGAAACCACTCTCGGTGGTCTCGAGGACACAAATCCGCCCTCAGTGTTCTTGGGGACACTTTAAACTGCCCTTGGTGGTCTCTGGGATACTTGAAACTGCCCTGGGTGGTCCAGGGGGTACTGGAAACCACCCTCACCAATTTCACGGGCATAGAGCCAGGCGTCCAGGAAGTGGACGGGGCCAGCGGGGCTCGAGCCGGTGACCAGGGCGTAGGTCTGGACCCAGAGGCCAGCAAGATCGGGGAGGATGCAGCCCACCTGGAGGCCGGACTGGCACATGTCGGCCAGCACTCATGGTACAGGCCGGTCCTAGGGAGTGGTGGGGCATTAGAAACTCACAATGGCCGAAGGGGGGGACATTAGAAACCGACAATGGCCAACAGAGGTGGCATTACAAACTGACAATGCCAAAGAGAGGCGTTAGAAACTGACAATGGCGGGATGAGCGGGGAACATTAGAAACCGACAATGGTGCGGAGGGGGCATTGAAACCGGCAGGGGTGGCCCCACCTGGAGTCCGGATCCTGAAGGAATACTGTGTCCCCCGCGGTGCCTGCGGCCCCAGTGCCCATGAGCAGTTCAGGGCCTGGGCCTCGAAGACATAACACACAAGGCCTGGGGAAACGACATGGCGGGGGGTGGTGGAGGGTGGAGGGCCTGTGGGGAGACTTACCCCTGACCCTTCAACCCCACGACCTCTGACCCTTCAACCCCAAAACCCCTGACCCTTCAACCCCATGTCACCTGACCCGTCAACCCATGACCCCTGACCAGTTCAACCCCATGATTCCTGAACTTTCAACCCAATGACCCCTGAACCTTCAACATATGACCTGTGACCCCTGACCCTCGATCCCCCCCCCCTACCCGGAACCTCAGGACCTCACCCGGGTTTGTGAACCCCAGGCCTTTGGTCAGGGGCCTCCTGGCCACAGTGAGTGTAACCTCGAACTCGACTCCCTGGTACCACAGGAGATCCCAGAATTCGCAGCTACATTGTCCGACGGGGACCTTGGAGAGCGGGGGGGTCGGTGCCTTGACATAAACCGGAACACCTGGGAGATCCATTCGTCCATCCATGCCTCAACTTAGCCCCCAGAACACCAGGGAATGTGGGCCAGCCCACCCCTGCCTCAGTTTACCCCACAGCCCCCACCATTGGCCTCCCAGGGTGGGGGCCTGGTGTCTCCGTCGTGCCTCGATTGCCCCAACTGTCCAGCAGTGTGACCGACCCCTTGTTCGGGTTCACAACGATGCACCGGGCCTCTGTGGTGGTGGCCACACAGTGCAAGCTTAGCCTGTGGCTCCTGGAGTCGAAGGTCAGGCCCAGGTCAGGTACAGGGTCAGGGGTCGCAGGGCCCAAGGTTGGGGGGGTCTCAGGGGTCAGGAGGGCGCGGGGAAGCTTCCAGAAGATGGTGTGGGAGTCTCTGGTTGGGTTGGGGGGGGCCACGAGGAACAAAGGTGAGAAGTCAGGATCATCCATACAAGGGTACTGTGTTCGAATCCTCCCTTGGGCTGATGGAGGAACCAGAAAGGAGGTGAGTTACCCGGATGAGCTTCAGCCATGAGGACGAGGAGGAGGAGGAGGAGGAGGAGGAGGAGGAGGAGGAGGAGGAGGAGGGGGAGGAAGATGGAGGCTGCAGACCAGGGGAGGATCAGGGCAGGAGGCCTGGACCTGGAGAGCACTGTGGAGAGAGCAATGGGGATGGGTGGGTGGGTGGGTGGGTGGATGATTGGGTGGATGGGTGGAAGAGTGGGTGGATTGATCGGTGGGGGGGTGGATGGGTGGGTGGATCTATGGGTGGGTGGATGGGTGGATGGGTGGGTGGATGAATGATGGGTGGGTAGATGGGTGGGTGGATGGATGGGTGGGTAGGTGGATGGATTTGTGGGTGGGTGGATGGGTGGGTGGGTGGATGGATGGGTGGTTGGGTGGGTGGGTGGGTGGTTGTTGGGTGGGTGGGTGGGGGATGGGTGCTTGATCTCATCCCTCTCTCCTTCCCCCTCCCTCTCCTCCCTGGTGGCCCCGGGGCTTTCACACTCACTGCAGGCCATTGGCACATCGGGTCGGGTGTGGGGCAGCCAGGGTGCCCGTCTTGGTTCCGGGGGTTTGGGCTGTCAGGTGTGGACCCCCGGGTGGGTGTCCTGGGGAGCTTGGGGCGGCTGGGCCCCGCCGTTTCTGGGCTCCGGACGGGGAGTGGATGCCGCTTCCCCTTTCTCGCTTCTCCTGGGGGTTTCCTGGCTCCTGGGCATCTCATTCTCCTTTCTCGGGGATGGGGAAGCCAAGGCGGCACCCCGGTGAGGACAGGCCTTGGGGCCTCGGGGGTGCGGGTGCCATGCACAGACAGACAGACAGACAGACAGACCTGAGTCCTCCTTGGGTGGTGGTGCTGGGTGCTGAGTCCTCCTGGGTGGTGGTATTGTGTGCTGAGGCCTCCTGGGTGGTGGTATTGAGTGCTGAGTCCTCCTTGGGTGGTGGTGCTGGGTGCTGAATCCTCCTTGGGTGGTGCTGGGTGCGTCTCCCAGACAGAGAGACACAGTCCAGTCGGAGGAATGGAGGGGCGGACAGAGGGACGGACATGTGGATTGGGAGACGGAAAAGGAGGGACGGGCGGACACACAGACGGAGAGAGGCGCAGACACACAGACAGACGGACAGACAGGACAACATAGAGACAGACAGGGAGACAGACAGACGCACAAGAGATGGACAGACAGATGGACAGGGAGACAGACACATAGACAGACAGATGGATGGACAGATGCAGGGGGCCCTGCACCCCGGGCGCTCTCCTGACCAGCAGGAGAGGCAAGGAGGCGCGCCCCTCCCCGCCGAGGGTGAACCCAGAATAGGTAATAAGCAGCAAGTCGCCCGCACGCAGCCCAACCCAACCTTTATGCCACAGTTAGATGGTCAGTCGACTTGGGCAGACTTCAAGACCGCTCTCTGTTTATTGGCGCGAACCCCATCTTAAGTATGGGCAATGGCAGCAGGAAGAGGAGGGGTGTAACATACCTAGTCAGGGGCTACGATTGGCGGTCGGAGCTGTCCGTCAAGGGTGGAAGGCCATGGGACCTCCCTAAGGGGCGGCCTGAGTCTATGTCACTACCAGCAGGACCACCCCAGGTTACTGCCTAGAGCTGCCTTCCAGTTCCAGACCCCGAAGGCAGGCGGGGTTAGCCAGGATCCCTCTCCCCGGAGGCGGTGCAACAGTCACACAACTCCAGGGCGTGCACAGTCGGGGCCAGGCGGTGCGCCCCACATCTCCTCCTTTTCTGTTTAATAAGCTGGTGGATGTCCTACTCGAGAAAGCGCCTGTCTTAGGTCGTCCCCCCTGAAGGATCTTACCTGTCATTGGCTGGCCATCCTAGCTCGTCGGGCCACCCTGCCTATGAGGCTTGCCAGCCCCAGCAAAGGAACAAGGCGGGAGGAGAGGGGTCTGTGCTCAAGAGGAGGCCCTGCTATTTCTGCCTCACGCCTGTGCACTCTGGTAGGCTGCACATCCTGGAAGGGGCCATGACCAATTTCATAGGGTTCCCAAATGGCTAAAGGCAGCATAATGCTGCCAAACCACCGTTGACTGGACAGCTCTGGCTCATTGCTTAAGAACTAGGGGAAGCCTATTTACCCTAGCATGGTCAGGTGTAAATACAGAGGCTATATAAGCACAGAGGCAAATGCAAACACAGGTCATGGGGGTCTCTCCCACGAGGAGGAGAGGGTAGGGGAGCCACCAGCGTTCCTTCCAGAGGGACCAGCCAACACAGCAAGCCTGCAGCTCCCAATGAACAGTACCCACACCTTGCTCCCTGTTGATCTTGCTAGCACCTGGCACTGGACTGTACATGGGGGGAATGGAGTGGATCGGGTGAGAGAACAGAAACACTTATTTCCTTGAAGCTTAAGAACATAATGGGAGGGCTGAAAGTGAGGAAGTGGGTGGATGGACCTTGAATAAACATTCAGAACCATCTAGTTCTCCTTTCTGTTACAACCTAAAGCCTGCAAGACCAGAGATCTGTCACACAACTCTCCTCTATCTTATTGGCACCAAAAGGGTCCGAGGACATGTTAGATTGTTGCAGAGCCATAAATGAAGTACTCATTTTCAATACTTGATGCACTTAGGGTACATTTGAAACCCATTTCCCTCTTCTACCTTTACGCTTCTATCTCCCTAACACACCTGAAGCCAAGTTTATCATCAAATTGAGGAAGATGAGAGCAGAGGAGGAGGAGAGCAGAGGAGGTAGAGAGCAGAGGAGGCAGAGAGCAGAGGAGGAGGAGAGCGGAGGAGGCAGAGAGCAGAGGAGGAGGAGAGGCGAAAAGGCGAGCAGAGGAGAGCAGTGGAAAGCAGAGGAGGAGAGCAGAGGAGCTCAGAGGAGTGCAGAGGAGAGCATTATTTTTGTTTGTTTTGCACCCAGCTGGGAGGAGAGCCACAGGCTGAGGATGGTCCTTGCCTGCGGGTCCCCGTGCTGAGCCCCATACAGGTCCCTCACCGCGCCTGCCTGGCACCTACTCTGCCAACTACTTGTGCAGCCGCCAGGACTGAACTTTGGAGGACTTGTCGCTACTCCTCTGGCCAGTTGTCTTGGCAGGAGGTAGAAGGTGGCCAGAGGACCCCCCCCTTACCATGCTGGTGAAGAAGCCTGTGGGGAAGGGAGCAGGGTGAAAGGCTGGATCTGAAGAACCCAGCCCTTCCAGGCAGCATTGCACCTGTGCCATGCCCCCGTGCACCACCCTGGCCACCCTCCTCTCCGGGGTGGCCATGATTTCGTATCTGTAACTTGGGGTGAAAACCAACGACCTTCAGGCGAGGATCCTCACCCTGGAATCTGCTAAAAGGGCACCCTCCGTTCCCCTGCTGCCGGAGAAGGCAGATCAGCTGAAGACCATAGTCAGGTGTGTGAGGCTGGGCCTTGCTCGAGGGGGAGTTGCATATGGATAGAATTTTGCACAGGTTCAGTCAGTCTACAGGATCCACCCTTACTGGTTATACAGTTGATTTGGGATGTGTGAGCCTCTGTGGTATCTATTTATTCAAGTCCCTTCCTTGGTTTCTCTCCAAGTCTGTGTGGAGGATCTTCCCTCTGTCTTCCTTAAGGATTGCATGTTGCAATGGCAGTAGGGGCTTTGCCCGGCTGTTTAGTTTTGTGGAGTCTGGGCTGTCAGCATTCTCAGTTGTATGGAGAATATTCATTGTAATGCTCACATCTGTTTTTCATTTGATAAGGTTAGGCCTTATCAATAGAGAATGGTAAGCACTCTTAAAAGTGAAATAAGCCCATAGATTTAAAAATTCATTTAACTCAGAAATCTTTTCATATTAAAGGTTTTAAAAATTGGAAAAAAAAAGTTTTCCTTTGTTTTTTTGGAGGGGGAGAGTTAACAGAGGTTGTGCTCAGATATTGATGAATGGAGAATTGAAAGGGATTCCTTTAAAGATGACTTAGACTCCAGTAGGGAGAGGGTAGTTTTTCTGCCAGTGGAGAGATGCAGTAGTTGCAGCCCGAATGTGATAAAGTATGTCTACAACATTGGCTGTTATTGATAGGACACACTTTGCCATGAGCTGCATTGTTAGTGCCAGAGTTTTGCCTTGGCTGTGCAGGGAGAGGGTGTGTTAGGTCCTCTCCCTGAGGGCTATATGCAGATGTCCCCACCTCATTAAGTCTCCACCCAGTTACCTGGGTAACCTGCAGACCTGGAGGCAGTTACCTTTCCCTGAGGTCACCTCCTAATCCACCTGGCCACACCCCTTGCCCCTGCCCTAGAGAAAGCAGGGCTGGGTGGGGGTCGCGCTCTCTCTCTCCCCCCCTCTCTCTCTCCCTTCTCTCTGGCCATGGATCATCTTGGCCACAGGCCAGCAGTTTGGTAATAAACTTTTCTCTCCTGCCTGAATACCGCGTGGCGTTCTCCTTTACCGGCTACCTACTTTAAAAACCTAACAGGGTGGTGATAGTTGAATAATGAAGAAATTTATTACCCAAATCTTTCAATCTATGTCAATGTTAAATTGATTTTTAAATTAAAAACAAAATTATGTCTTGAGTACTGTTAGCAACGGCTAAGATCCATGCACTTACATAAATGCTGTTTGTGCAGGCTATCAAACATTATTAACAGCCACAGAGGAAGAGTCCCTGAAGAACTCACAGAACTGGGATACTACTGCTAGCTCTTAATATATCTTCTTTTCCTACAGGAATCCTACGAACACATGGCTAAACTGAGAATCACAAGAGAAACACCTTCTGAGTGCAACTGTCCAGCAGGTAAGAAATGAAACTTAACTAGGTTCCATCTAGAGGAGAGCATTTGCAAACAAAAGATCATATGCCTGTCAGGTCTACCTGTAACAGTAACAGAGAAAGAATGCAGACCCAACTTGCTTTAAGAAAATCAACATGTCTCCCTTTGACAGATGGTGAGTAAAGCCAAAAATATTATTTTAAGCAGCATACCAGTGTCTGTGAGGGGGAAAAAAAGAGCTAATCACCATGAAAAATATTGGCAAGGGGATATACAAATTTCTTAGTATCCCGGATTGAAAAGTCATCTTCAATTTTATTAAATAACTTCAGTGTTCGTGGTGAACCTGGTCTGAATAGCTGTGAAGCCCTGGTGTCTAATGTAATATTAGTGCAGAGTTTTTTGTGGTTATTATATTCGCAAGTGATCTGACCTGTAGGTAAAAATGAAGACTAAAGGAAATTAGTTCTTTATTTTGTTCTCAGTACCTTGCCAGAAATATTCTTCCATGTTGTCCATTTTTCTGTGTAGTTATAAGAAACCATAGTGACAGTGTGATAGAGACGAAAGGGTAGTGAATGAGCACCCCCACCCCCCACCCCCGAATCATTAAATCTTCATTCAGAGACTTCTGAGCCTTGGTTGTTGTCTGTAGACCTAACAATTTAAAAGCTCTTGGAATATGGCCAGGGGAAGGCATTTAGTGGATCCAATATTATATAAGGCATCAAAACTCCCATGAATCTCAAGAAGTTCTTTAGATAAACATGGTGAATGTATTTATGAACATTCTAGTTTCTTTCATCCTTATGCATGGAAAATGAGTCTTTTTCTCTCATATGGAAGAGCTCATTTCAATGTAGTCATGTGCTTCATAATGACACTTCAACCCAAGACAGGTCACAAATATAACAGTGGACCCCTAAGATTGTGTAACCTAGTGATGTCATAGCCAGCTTAGTTTGTGTGAGTGAGCTGTGTGATGTTTGCTCAGCAGTGGGATGGCAACAGCACAGCCCTTAGAATACGCCCCAGTTATGCTTAAGCTGCAGGTGACTGTGAAAAACTTTGCGGCTGCTGTTCACTGCTGGCTCACGCCTGTAATCCTGGCTACTCAGTAGGTGGAGATCTGAGAATTGCGGTGCAAAGCCAGCCTAGTCAGCAAAATCTATGAGAATCTTATCTCCAACAAACTAAGGAAAAGCTGGAAAAGGCACTGTGGCTCAAGTGGTAGAACGCTAGCCTTGAGCACAGAGAGGCTCAGGGATAGCACCCAAGACCCTGAGTCCAAGCCCCGGGACTGGGGATAAAAAGGACTACTGCCTGTAATTTCTTATAGTTTGCGGTTGGTTTTTGTCTCATGATAACTAGTTCAGGCACAGTTTAGACTTTTCAATTTTCAGGTTATACAGCATAAAAGCTTTTAGTATTTGTATTTAGTATTTGTATTTGACCATCTTTGAGATATATTATTTTTTCAGTGAAGGCTTTTGATGAGAAGACAAAGCGTGGATGTTTGACATTGTGTGTTTCATCCTGAGTAGTTGAGAAAGACCTCAGAAGTAAGATATTCAAGGGAAGAACTTTTCCAGGACAGGAATGAAATCACAGCTGCCCCTGCCCCATAGAGATGATGTTAATTTCCCCGACAGTGGGTAGGGTAGGTATAGGACTTCACAAATCACACCTGGCAGGAAAGAGCATCTTTTGAATATATAAAAAAATCCAGTACACGGGCTGTGTGTATGTGGGGAGCTTAAATTTAATTTGGAAGATTCATAACAAACTTGGTAAAATGTTGAAAAGTGACCACACTGAGTTCTATTTCCAGAGGAGATACTATTGTTTTTATGATGCTTCATGTAGGCCAGTGATTGAACTCTTGTCATCTGGGAGAAACCTATTATCCTTAAGAGTTTGCTGTATATTCCCTGGGATGATTATTACAGACTTTGTTTTTCCATATTGCTTTTTTTTGGGTCAGTCCTGGGCCTTGGACTCAGGGCCTGAGCACTGTCCCTGGCTTCTTCCTGCTCAATGCTAGAACTCTGCCACCTGAGCCACAGCGCCCCTTCTGGCCGTTTTCCATATATGTGGTGCTGGGGAATCGAGCAGAGAGCTTCTTGCCACTAGGCCATATTCCCAGCCCTGTTTTTCCATCTTAATGTGATAAATGAATAATAAACAGCAATTCTCTTGGGTTGTTGTTTATTGGTTGCTCTATCACCTGCTTTCCTTCTTGCCACCACTAGAACTCTGCATTACATCAGTTTTTACCTGGCTCCTTGGGAGGGAACTCTGAAGGGGCACATTCAAACACACAGAACCAGATGGGGTTTTTGGTGAGTTACAGAAATAAACTCAGTTCTGCTTGTCCAATAACAAGACATCACCCAAACGCAGGCTTGGTGTTAAAAGTAAAAGATTCTGGAGAAAACCAGCTGATGCAGGATTATCTTAGGGAATGGGCTGGCTGGCCAAAAAGGCTTAGAAAGAAGATATGGCACTTCCCACCTGATTTGGCTGGAACCTCTGTTCGCCATGTGTGACTAAGACTTGTCACCCAGACATCTGTTTGCAGGACAGAGTGAGACAAGTGTGACCTCAACTCAGTTCCTGTGGACACATGCCCATCCATTGAAGTTGACACTCTTGATGCTAGGCTGAGTCTCAGAGCCAAGGGTCGGTAGCAAAGCAGCAAATTTGTGTTGTTTGTACTCACTGATGGCTTCTGCTAGAACTCAGGTCTTACTGGGGTTTTCCCAGGTAGCCTCTGTGGGAAGGCTTTGAGGACGATTTATCGAATGGCTTCTCACAGTAGGAGAGGCTCTTTGTGATTTACTTTCTATAACTAGGAGAGTTTTAAGTGCTAGCAATCTTAGGATTTGTCCCCTGGGCAGTGGGACTCCAGAGCTAGAAGCCTAATAAGGAATCCATAATGAGCTGGATATGTCTAGACTGCAATCTTAGAGCTGGAATCCTAGATCTAATACTAAATAATGGTGTGACTGTGATCAAATGAATGCACTTCATTTTTTCACCAGGAAATAAAAAGACTAGAAATTCCTTCTCCTTTGTATGATTTATGTAAATTGTTTGGCATATTAGTGTTTAGAGCTTAAATATTACTTCTGTTTTTTGTGCTGGTTTTTTTTTTTTTTGGTAAGTTTCTCAGAAAGACTAGGCAAATTCTCATACCACTAAACCTGCACCCACAGTTCACTAGTCTTTTTCTTACATTCCTTCCTCTGCTCCACAGAGGAACAAGTGGGAAATGTTGCAAAAGTTGCTCAGAACCTAAAGCTAATGTACATGGCGGTTAGTTAAACATCTGTACGTCATTTATAAAGATAATCTTGCATGTCAGTATCTCTTGGTGTTGTAGCAGTGGAATTTGGGGTTTTTCATGATACCTAGTTTTGTCTCCAAAGTGTTCACCAAAATGACAGGGGAAACAGACCATTTAGACTAAAGTATACCGGGTAGAAAGACTTGGATTTATTGGGCAAGGACTTAGTAAAGAGTGTCTTTACAGCTTCAATATGAGATGTTTACCAAAATGAGTGTCTTCTCCATCTGACTCGTAGACCTATTCAAATCAGATTTATTTATACAGTGATATTTATAACATAAAGTTGGACAGTCATTATTATATCATCTTTGTCCTCAGTAGAAAGGTATATTTACCTTTTTTGTAAGATCAAGAGACGCTCTAGAATACCAACAGAAAATTTGCTTTTAAGAACCCCAAATAATTCATCAAAGCTATGTTTAGCAGATTTGCATTAGCAATGGCAGAGACAAGGAAATAACAGCTGCTATTTGTGGCTTGATCCCTGTCATACCTGACTGTCTCTAAGAAAGTAACTTGGCTCTTCACTATGGGTACAGAATTCTACTTCAGGTTGTGTTCTTTGGATCTTCCATGAAGTGTGCATAAAGCAGGCATATTTACAGAAAGGTTTCTCTGTCCAGCCAATGAAGAACAATGGGAATGGATATACCATTCAAGTGATAAGAACTCATTCATCAGTACCATTGGCCTCCTCAGCCTATTAGGTGTTGAAAAGATATGTCCCGGCCATCCCAGAGGACCATGCACAGATCATCACAGACAGGAGAAGAAGGTTCAAAAGGAGGTTTATTAGTGGGGCCATAGTTCCCATGGGAGAGGGAGCTACATGGTGTCTGCACCTTATCCAGGTGGCAGCTTCTCTCTCTGGGGGTAAAGGGGAAGAAGACAGGTAGTGAGTAGGAGTGGCTCATTAGGTATGGGTGGATCTGGGGGCTAGTGGGAGGAGCTGAGGACCTGAGGCTAAGGAAATGCAAACAGGTATACGAACCTCTGTTTCAGAAATTCATAATAGAAGAAAATATGGCTCCTGAGAAAATCTGTAGGAATGGATACAAAGTTTGTTGGTTGCCTTTTGAATTTCTAAGAATTGATGGATAGGTAGATAAAGGTACACTGGTAGCTGATCTGCTGATATTCCAAATGAAAGAAACATGATATTTTTTTTCTTGGTCATGGGGCTTGAACTCTGGGCCTGGGCTCTGTCCCTGAGCTCTTCAGCTCTACTCCCTGAGCCACTTTCTAAACATGATTTTTAATATAGAATGGACAGCCTGTTCTATATGATGGTAGTCTACTCTATTCTATGAATAGTGAGAATAAAGTTGAGAACTTCTTGTGTGGAGTGTTTAACAGCTACCGGTAAAAAGTGAGACTAGAAGCCATCTGGTGGTGGCTCAGTTATAATTCTAGCTTCTTAGGAGATTGCAATCTGAAGGTTAAGATTCAAAGCCACCTTGGCAGGAACTTCCATGAGTCTCTCACCTTCAATAGCCACCAAAAAGCCAAAGTAGAGCTGTGGCTCAAGTGATAGAAAGCCAGCCTTGAGCGAAAAAGTTAAGGGGCAATGCCCAGGCCCTGAGGTCAAGCCCTAGTATGAGCATACACAGAAAGTAGATACTTCTTAAGGTATCCTCTATACTTATGAAATGACTATTCACAAAGTGGGAGTAAATGCCAACAAGCGCAAGTACCCCTCATTCCCAAGTGGGAGCAGTACAGATCCTGGTGATGGATTGAGGACGCCCCAGTATGGTGATGGACGTAAATGTTCATGCTTGCTTTGAGATAGAGCACTCTTCCCCCTGGTGTCAGAGCCTTTGTGTTCCTTTGCTAATCCAGTTGACTTGAGCATATAAAACTCCATGTCTTGCTGTATACATTTTCAATGATACAGAGAACAGAAACAGTTTTACCTTAAGAAACTTGAATAAGCAACTGAGATGGTGAATGTTATGGAAATGAAAATGGCAGATATTCTCCACTTCCTGTGACACAGATCAGGGCACAGTGATGAGGGTGCCCCCACGAATATCCCCAGTAAGTCTTTCTCAGGCCTACTGAATCCAAAAGGCTGGACATGACATGCTCAGTGACTTTTCTGCTGAGAGTGGACAAGGACAAGTTGCCTTTTGAAGGGGTGTTCTTGTTTCTTCTCTTTTGTCTGCCTTGTTTACAAATGAAGAAGCTAATTCTTCCAATTCTTGCTCTGTGATGCTTGGCTTGGAACTTGAGGCCTTTTCCTTGCTTCATTTAAGCCACTCCTCCAGTTCCTTTTTTTTTTTTTTTTTTTTTTGGCTTTTGAGTTATCTTTGGATAGTCTTTTGGGCTGGCCAGCCCTCCCCTTCCTCTATCTCTTCCACCTTTCTCCCTTTTCCTCTGCCCTTTTCACTCTTCTTCCCCTTTAACTCCTCCTCCCCTCCCTCCCCTGCTTTTCATTTGATCAGGTGGTCTCAAGACTGTGCTCCTCCCTACCTCTGTTCCCCAGTATCTGGGAAACAGAAGTGTGCCACGATGTCCGGCTTCCTTTCCCTTTCTCACTGTAGTAATTCCGTTGGTAATTATGTAAAAGGATACCAATACTACATGGAGTTTCAATTCCCTGTAGCTTATTCGATGTGTGGGAGCAAGCATTCTTTCAAGGCCACAGTCTGCTCTGCTTCTGATTGCTTTGTAAGGGTGTAAAATCAACTCTGTGACATGACCCACATGGAAGCCATCCAAGACCTATCATGAAAAACTGTTTGGGTGCCCTCCTTACCACGTTAGAGACTCTCTGGGGTGGTTTGGTGGAAGTGGAGAATGTGAAAACTGTTTATGGATGACTGAGCTGCAGGCTGAAACCTGAAACCCAGGATATGACTGGCTACACCTAGAAGCATTGCTACCTAACCTGGCTTGCCAAGATGGGTGAAGTTTGGTGGGGTGGTTTAAAGTGCCATGGAATTTCACAATGCCCCCATCCCTCCCCAATTTGTGTTAACAATGGTGATTCTTACGTGGAGATAGGAGGAACTGAGCTAAATAGGAGTTCACTGCTCCACCAGTTTCTTCCCAATTGAATTGCGAGCTATCCCTTGTCTTCTTTGGTGATGGACAAAATCAGTAGAGAAAGCAAATAGTTTCTCCAACCCATCAGCTCTAAGATACCTGAAATGCAGTCAATGTTGCACTTGTGTATAGTAGATACAGCCACAGCCATGAACTTTGGGCTAGTATTCCAACAGCTAGAATAAGTGGAATTAATACTGTCATTCAACTTACTGTGGAACTTCTTCCCCTCAAAATTTGGAATTTCTATGAGTACAGGATAATTTGGAATTGCGATGACACTTCTGACGTCATTGCATCCAGAGATGTCACTGCCTCTTCAGTTGAAGTCCTTATTCTCTTCATGAATGGTAGTTGAAATGTATTCATTTCCCTTCATAATGTGTTCCTTACATTGATCACTAGATTCATGCAGTTTTTGTTATAAGGGCATACTTATAGGCTTTGACACCTAAAATGTAAAAAAAAAATTATAATTTCAATTTATAGGCGTTCTGTTCTTCATTATGGACATGAAGCTTTAATTCTTGTATTTAAAATATATTCACACGTTATAAAATACAATGATCATATTTACTCTAATTGAGTAAATTGTATCAAGCTCTAGCTTGTACATTATGGTATAACTGGGAGTCAGAATATATGTCTAGATAGTCTTCTTTGTTATCGGTTCCTCTCGCCTCTTCTCCCACTTTTCTCACCTCTTTTCCTCCTCTTCCTTCTCCCTTTTCTTCCCAAAGAGCTCAGTGTTCCTCACTGAATGTGAGGAACCTATTCCTTAATCTGTTCGCACTAGGAAGTTGGGGAAATGCACAATGTAACCCACTGTGATATCATACATCACAAACATCAACATCTCTCACCCCATCCGTCTGCCTTAAAGTCTGAGATTTTTTTAAGCCTTTAAGTCATCCCAGTTTTTGACATGTTTCTGTGCATTTTTTCATTTTTCTTTGTGCTTTTATACTTTTTGTTGCCAGCACCAGGGCTTGTACTGAGGTCCTGAGTGCTATCCCTTAGCCTTTGCACTCAAGGATAGTGGTCTACCACTTGAACCACAGCTCTGTTTCCTGATTTTTTGGTGATTAATTGTAGATAAGAGACTTTCTGGTGCATGCTTTCTTTGAACCTTGATTCTCAGAAATCATTCTCTTGAGGATTACAGACATGAGCCACTGGCACCTTGCTCCTTTGAGCTTTTATTCTTCACACATACGCACATAGAGTCTTGTCAACAAGTTGCTGCTGCCATTAACTTTTTAATATAGTTATTGTTAACACTAGAGTTTTGTTGAGCAGTTAATGTTTAGCTGGCCAAATAGTATCTGCAACATAACTTTCCCCCAAATTACAATGTCCCTTAGTATCTGAAGTGGGTTGGCTCTACAACCCATGTGGCTAATGAAGTTCTTTTGATATAAAACAGTATAATACTTGCATATAAACTACAAACATCCTTCATATACTTTGTCTTCTCTAGATTGCTTACAGTAAGTAATATAATTGAAATAATGTGTAGCTAGATTTTATACCATGTTATAGGGCATTATGACAAGAAAACAGTGTGAATGTGTTTTAGTACAGATGCACTGCTTTTCCCTTAAAGATGTACAATCTGTAATTGGTTGAATTTGCATATGCAGAGTATTTATTTGTGCATTATTTATAGAAACTATGCTGTAAGAAAGTTGGTCTTTGGTAAAATGATGATGGTTCTATGTTGAAACTGAAATGGACACCATGAGGAGACTGTGAGTTTTGTGTCTGCATTTAAATGACAGGCAAGATCTTGAGAAATTACTAATATTGTAGCCAATATTGACTGAGAAATCCAATGCATTTCACAGAGAGAGTGTAAATCTGGCCACATTGTAACGAGTACAACAGAAGGAAAATTGAAAGACTAACTTGTTCCCATTGAAATGAATGTCCACTGTCATCAGGTGTTTGAGCAGGGAGTTGTGGATAGCTCTTTGGCCAAGCAAAGCACATTTTATATGTGTCTGGTAGGACATGCAATAGAATGAATGACACAGCAGCTCTACAAGCTATTGAGCTTTGGTGAGTGATTGTTTTCCCTTCCACATATCGTTTCAATCTATGGGCTTCAAGGAAGTCTGGAACATAAAAATGACTTTTTGTTTTGACAGACCTGGGGCTTGAACTCAGGGCCTGGGCACTGAGTATCTTTTGCTCAAGGCTGGCACTCAGCTCTACTCTGAACTATCTGTTGGTTGGAGCTAAGTGTCTTGTGGACTTTTCCTGCCCAGGCTTGCTTTGAACTGTGATCCTCAGATCTCATTTCTGAGGAGCTAGGATTGTAGGCATAGGCCACCAGTACCTGACTTCCTGACTTTTTCTCCTCTGTCCTTTGTCCTCCTCCTCAGGCCCCCTTCCTTCCTTCCTCCTCCTTTTTTCATCTTTCTTCTTTTTTCCCCTTTTCTTCATTGCTTTGCTTTCTGAGAGAAGTCAATGATCAGCCAACCATGAAATGGGAAAGTGGACCAAATAAGGCTGGATAATTTATTTGAGCCAAACAGAGGTATTATAATCTATTAAAAATATTTAGCCAAACACACTGTATCTGTGACTTTATCTCCTAACCCTGCAGACTGTCTGGTAGTTGCCCAGGACCTGAGGCAGGAAGGCGGACCCGTGTGCCTGAACTTTCCAGTCATGTCTTTGCAACTGGTAGTTTTTAATAAAAGAAAAACTCTAACATTGTGAAATTACATCAGTGAAGAAACCATAGCTTTTTATGTTCTTGTATATGCTTTTCTTCTGTGCAACGTTATTCAATGCCCTAAATTTCAGCTAATTTTGAGATATTTTCTCGAATATTGAGATTAGTCTGGAAATCAGGCTAGGAATAATTGAAGTGCTGGTGTGGTAATAAAATTTATGTTACCATTTTATGAATATGAAAATGTCTAATTTTTATAACACAAGGTATCTTTGGATTAAGAAGTCTAGGACATTTTATTCTTTTACACCTTTTTTTTAAAGCAGGAAAACCTTTGCTTCTACCATCAGTCTTGAAGCAGAAATCCCAGAAAAAAGAATTTTATAATCAGTCACAAAGAATTCCTACACGCTTCATGTATCCCTTCCTCATCATTTCCCATTTCTTAGGAGTCTCCACATTGTTTAATTGTAATCATGTGCAACTAGCATTTTAAAGCTTCACACTGCTTTCACATTTATGGGATATGATGAGAAGATTAAGAATGTTTGAAACTTAAGAATAAATACAGGAAACTTAAGAGTAGATGTAGAAATGCGACTCCACCAGGCTTTCATGGAGCACACATTACCTCAGTGGGCTTCATGTTGTGGCCATCCATATATAGAAGAACAAACTAGAAGGTGTACTCTCCCAAACAACCCTCATTCTAGTCAGGCCCCTCTCCTGTACTCTGCTTTGCAATTCTGTAGCAGGAATCTAAACTCTGGTTTCCTTCCATTGCATTGGTGTTGTTTGACCTGACTTTCCCTCAGCTTGGAACTTACGCATATGGGACTCAGGTGGCAGGGCCCTGCCTTTCCAGGGCCTGCACCTAGTAATCAATCTATTGTGGAGCAGAGGGATGTTCATGACCCATAGCAAAACTCCTCCCACGTCCCATAAAGTGACATGTTGTTTCTATTAAGGGATCATTTTCTTAAGTGAAATCATGACCAGTTATGATAGCATGGAAGTATACAGAGGCCAAGTGATATGTGTTACTTTAATTACCGAAGAAGTATCTATTACGATTCCATAATGGTTCAAAGAAGAATTTTAAGACTGAAACATTGGTTTTTTTGTTTGTTTAGTTCAGAAGTAATTGAAATGGAATATGTAAATAGAGTCAAAGTGGACTTTTCCAAGTGAGAAAGAGAAGTCAATTGCACTTCGAAAGAAACTATATGACTATAGCAAGAAAGACATCGCCAATTAACAAATATTTATTTTCCTTTGCTATTCTCTGCTATTTATCCTGTTACATAGTAGTGGAATGAATTAGGAAGAGAGTGATGTAGAGTGCATGGTTTTCCATTGCAACACAAACTGTATCTATCTATCTATCTATCTATCTATCTATCTATCTATCTATCTATCTATCTATCTACCTATATTTTTGCTGTTCCCGGGGTTTGAACTCAGGCTTGGACACAGTTCCTGAGCTTTTTTTGCTTAAGGCTAGCACTCTGTCACTTGAGCAATAGCTCCACTTCCAGCTTTTTGGTGGTTAATTGAAGAGAAGAGTCTCACAGATTTTTCCTGCCCAGGCTGGCTTAGAACCTCGATCCTCAGATCTCAGCCTCCTGAATAGCTAGGATTACTGGCTACAGCCACTGGCTTCCAGCTTACTTTCCCTATAGTCTTAAACTATGTAGGAATCAACTCTTTGGTAAGCTTTTTTTCATTTTTATGTTTATATTAGTAATGATTATTTTGTCTCCATTTTCCTATCTTATGATTATTTAATTAGAAGGCAATTGTTTATTTTTTATTTGATTAGTTATTTAAAAGACAGGTATTTGGGGCTTTATATAATAGGATCCAAAGGTAGCACTAATGTCTGTGAACCTTAAAATTATACTATCCCTTTTTTGATGAACAAAGCTCATTAGAAACTGGAGCCTGTGGCTCAGGCCTGTAATCCCAGATCCTCATGAGATTGGAGGATTGTGCTTTGAAACCCGCCCTGGGCAGGGAAATCCATGACATCCATCCTCCATGAACCACCAAAGTACCAGAAATGGTGCTATTTCTCAAGGGGTAGCATGCCAGCATGGAGTGACAAAGCTAAGGGACATAGCCCAGTCTCTGAGTTCAATTTTCAGTGCTGGCTCAAAAACCAAAACCCCACCAAAACACAAATGACCTGAAAGACTCTAGTCCCTGTGCGTAGGAACTAATAATTTGTCCTACTACTGTGAAGGGAAGAGCTTCTGAGTTCTTACAAAAACTATCTTTAAGTATTTGTGCAAAGGAGTTGCCATTTGACAAAGCAGTTTATGAATATGGCAGATCTTAACCCACCTCACCCCTTTCAACGTTCTTGCCCCTCCTTCCTCTGCCCACCCTTTCCATTTTCTTACTTTTGTAGTATGTACAATGAATTCTTGACTACATTCCCCCCCCCCCTTCCCCTTCATTTGTCTCCCGCTCTCCCCTTGCCCCCACTTGATGAGCTGCTGTTTTTCACCCTTATGCTTTGGGAAGTAATCATAAGCACCACCCCCCTACCACAGTTCTTCCTCAGAACTTTCTAGATTCCTAAGAGTGGTCATTGTAAATGTATAACACAAGAATAAATAGAATAGCAAGTTATGAGAGGGTTGAAGACATGCTTTAATCATTAGACTTTGTGATTCGAATAAACAACTGTGGTTGAATAAAGACACTGCACATTCCTGTTGGATATTTCTCATAGAGTGAACACAGTGCTGTCCCAACTCTTTTACTCTATTTAAGTTTTTGGCTCATCACTGGTATTTGTTTCATTATCTAACAAAAATATCGCGTGTCTCTTGTTTGCAAAGGCTGCAGAGGAGGGAATGCTTATTCTATGTGTAGAGAGAGAAGGAAGGCTGGAGAGATGTTTGTGCTTG